>NC_138240.1:19913947-20141447 GCF_964197995.2 Scardinius erythrophthalmus
ATGCCAGCCCTGTGCCACTAGCTCAGTGGGGACGGGCTGCTGAGCCAAAACGCCTGCAGTGAGGTCTAGCAACCTGTCATCCCCTCACCTTGCCCCACACACACAGATTCTCACAATGTCTCTCCCAACACATTTATGCAACTTTCCATTGTGGATTTGTGGGCTTGGACAGAAACAAATCAAATTTAGCCCTTAAACACCAATATAATATAACCCCTTATTCTACCAGAAAGGGCCGTAATAGGGTAGAAATCTGGCAAGCGCTTCCTCTATTTCATAGCACACATGCTGTTTAGTGGGCTCTTGTCATTAGGCACATTAATGGCACTCCTTTCTAGATCTTACATGTGTAAGTACTGCATTCAACAGCAGTGCATGCTGGGAAGTGACATTACCTTCTCCAGAGGAGAGGGGATCGAACATGGCCAGCAGTGAATCTGCATGAGAGGGTGCACAGGATAGACTGTGAGCTCCTAGAGAGGTGGAAGAATGGAGGAGTGGATAGAGGAAGAAGTAAATGAGTGACAAAGGATAGTCCCACACCAGCAGACATCCCAAGAAACAAATTCAACAGCTGTGCAGGATGAGATTTAATAGTAAAGAAAAATATATTTTATATCTGAAGATAAAAAAAGTTTGATATACTTGATATCTCACAAAACATTCAAATATGAATTTAAACTTAAGATGCACCAAGTTATTATGTATATATGAAGAGTTCGGTTGCAAAACGCGATAAACGCCATTTTTTGACATTTGGATTTTATTATTGGAAATCACTGTTCAGATGTACCTTAATCTATGTGTGAATTGCTGCCATTAATACGATTTAAAAATGTACATTTTAAGCCTACTACAAAATGTATTTTTTCCCAAAACGCGATATCCGCCAGCCCAGTTTCTTTACAAAGTGCGATATAACGGTTAGGCTATAGTATAGCCTAGAACGTTCAGGATGCTGCGCGAGCTCAGGATGTCAAGCGAGGAGAGAGTCAGCGCCGGTGAAGTGCTCCGAGTTTGCTCAGTGATTTAACGATAATATCAAAACATAAAACATATATTTTTAAAAAGAGGATTCAATAGGCTAACTAAAAAAAACGTTTACCATTTAATTGTTTATACTGTAGGCGGCGAGCTGTCAGTCACGTAGGCTACGTCACTGATCAACAGCTGTCTGTCAGTCAGAGAATCAAAGCTTCAGAGTCAAGCTAACGTTATGGATCTGATCATACAGGTTTGGTTTTCAGCAGCGGTGTGGAAGGAGCCTCCACTCTTTCTGTAACAAGCTACAAGTCGTTTATCTAACTAACTTAATCTTACTTATCTAAATTGTAACTAATCACAAATAGTTCGAAGCTGTTGGATGTGGATGGTTGAAACGATAAACATCCTGCAGTTTGTTTGCTCTGACAGCTCAGCTAGCCAGGCAGTGCAACGGGTTTTTTTTTTTTTTTTATGCCCACTGTCCCTATGTGAAGCACAAGCACGTTGTTATCCGACCTTTTCAAGCAGGGACTGCCCTGGATTACTGGCACACGCCATAGTCACATTATGTTTATTATGGCATTATGTTTTTGAATATTATGAATATTTACGATTAATTGATAAATTATTGTTAATTTTCCCACTGATGATCCAAAAGATTTCTTCAATGGTATTACAGTAGTAGAATATAGCCTATGGTGGATGTATAGCGTTTTGCAAAAAAAAAAAAAAAAAAAAAAAAAAGTTATGTTGTGTATGTTCTGGCCAAAACTAACTCAGAAATCTTATTATTATTAATCAATCTTTGTATATACTATTCTATATATTTATGATGTATTTTTTTTAACCAATTTAAGATGTTTGACAATGTTAAGATAAATATGTTGCATTTTGGCATGGTTTTTGACTTATTTATGAACTATTTATGGACATAAAATTAAATAAAAAATATCCTGGATTTTAAGAATATTGTGTCCTTGGCCTTCACTGAGCTCAAGTAATAGTTTAATGTACAAAAAAATGTGAATGAACTTGACTGTTGATGTCTTAAATAATAATGTCAAATAACCAACATTTCTCAAAATGGATATATCTCGTTTTGCAACGAAACTCTTCATATGTTCCTCTGGCTCTTATTTTCTTTAAACATCTGATGTGTCAGCATTATGCTCTTTGCCATCTGTTTTCCTGGGCACTTATGTGCCTTTACCACAGATAAACTGGTGTGCAACATAAGTTGACATTCACTGGGAAAATGCACTGATCTTAAATTCTGTACAAAGCACAGTGTGTATGTGCCCAATCAGTAACTTGAGTGTGTGTTTGTACCATGAGCAGAGTCTTCTCCATCTGGACTGGTCACGGAGTCTTTGCCTCCAAAATCTGAGCTGCACTCTGAGCGTAGGTCTTCAATCTTATTGGGGATGTCCTCTGACGTGGCACTGATGCCTGCACAAACAATATGTAACAAATCAGCAAAACCTCAAACTATAAATCACAGAAGCAAACATATTACCTTCAGAGCTGTGAAGTAGTTTGGTTTGTCAAAGAGGAAACTTTGGCATGACATTCCTCTTATACAAAGAACAAAATAATGATGAAAAAATATATATATATTTTCTGCTGCCTTAGCAAAACAAGTCTAGAGTTTGACTGTGTATATATCTCTCAGATATACAAAATAGTTCAGATAGTAAGCAAAAGTCTAGCGTATAGGTGATGGAGTGGTGGCCAAGTTGAACAGCCAATCTCATTTCAAGCTCCTCATGGAAGCGGGGAAACCACGCCAATGCTCCCTTGAGCACACAAAGAGGGCAGGAGAATCCCCAGGGAGGTCAGAGTAGGTGAACGAGAGATGGAAA
Organism: Scardinius erythrophthalmus; assembly: GCF_964197995.2. Classification (NCBI taxonomy): domain Eukaryota; kingdom Metazoa; phylum Chordata; class Actinopteri; order Cypriniformes; family Leuciscidae; genus Scardinius; species Scardinius erythrophthalmus. The sequence continues at coordinate 19,916,794 of NC_138240.1, forward strand.
CGGCAAGAATGAACGAAAGAGGAAGGGAAAGGCAATCCATCTGCAGAAGTCCTCAGGGAAAACTCCCCACAAGGAGTCGGTCGGGAGTTTGCCGTTGTGTTACCTGGCTCTTCGTCTTCATCACAATGTCACGGCAGAAGAGCCACTGAATAAAGAACTCTGTGAGCCAGGGAATAAAATTTAAATGTGACATGTAAGCGGGATGTTCAAACCTTCGGATTGCTGAATGCTGCAAGCTCATGCTTACTCAAATATGTGATTCCAGACTGACTGTGAACGTCCATTTGAACACATTTAGGCAATTGAGGCTCTGATATGACCTCATTTTGAACAAAATCAGGCTAAAACAAAGTTTGTTTTGGTTGTTCGAAACAGCTTGCCAAAGAGAACTTTCCGGAAAAAGTTTGCTACAGCTGGTAAACACCTTCAAAGTACCTTTTGTCTGCGGCATTTATGTAATAGGTCATAGGTTCTTCTGTTCAGACCATCAAAGTGAGACAAGTAAAAACAAACACACTGAAAGATTGCTTTATAGTAGAAATTTAAGTTGTAATTCTAAGTGAATTTTCATGCTTGCTTTAAAGCAATCTATTGTATAAAGTGCTAAATAAATAAACACAATGTGACTACTGGAGAGCCGAATTAAATATCTGCATGCAAACAGATTCACGTCGCTATGATCTGCTGTTTATTTTGTTATTGAGAGGAAAGCATGCAGCACATATTAACATTTCCATCTAAACATCGCTCTCAGCAGCGTGGACAGCTTTAGGATGTTCGCTAAAAGTATGTCGCTGCAAAGGTATTTCAAACTTCTTTTTACCCCTAAGCGAAGAACGAAAAAGAAGTTCACCGTGAGTATATCGGGGCCTTTAAGCTTCTGTGTATGTGTACCTGAAACGACGCTGAGTCCCGGGGTGCTGGGTCGGGAGCTGACCTCCCTGACCTCGGTGTCATCTGAAGTGCTTCCCACACCGGAGCAGCTCTCCAGCTCCTGCAAGCGTTCCTCCTGCTTCAGGTCTGCAGCTTCTGCAACACAGATTCATTAACTATAGAAAACGGTGTATCCACACACACACAAAAGACACTCAGGGCATCCCCGTGGAGGGCTCTCATTTACGTGCTCATTTGTAATAATGCAGGTCTCAATTGGTCTTCGGAGTCTACTTTTCCAACGCCTCGAACTGAAACAAACCCCAGAAAAGCAAAAAAACAATCACTCATTCTCTCTTTCCTATGTTTGTGATGCAAAACGGGCAGGGAGACAAGACCACACACAGACTGCCGTATGCCTGATACTGGCACAGTGTTGTTTTACTTTCTTATTCACAACAACTGCATGATTTATTTCTTATTCACAACTGTATGATTCATAACATAATTAGCCTTGTTTACAGGATCATTATTAGTGATGTCACAACAACCAAATTTCAGTAGTGGATACTAATACCATTAAAATGTAAAAATTCTCAATACCACAACAAAAACTAATAAGCTACTGAACAAATTTGTTCAATTAAAAAGCTAAATATGAATTAAAATATAAAAAATTAAAAAACATTTTTTTAACATAGCCTGTAAAATGTAATTAAAGTTTTAAACTAGTGATAATAATTAAGATAATAATCAACAATCATAATGGGAGATCAGCAAGTCTATCAGGCACATAATGCACAGTTCCAATGCTTTGACACAAAACATCGCCTTTAAGTATTTAACATTAAGGTATTAAAATTTTAGATGTTTGAATCCCACAATAATATTTAAAATATCAGTAAGCTTAATTAATATATATATATATATAAAATCATAATTTATTGGGTACTTTCAATTGGGAGGTGGCTTTCCTGAACCTTAACCCCTAAATTTCAACTTGTGAAAATGATATTGAAATAATTTTTGCAATTTTTTCCATAGTTTTTAAAACTTTTTTTAAGAAAGGTGAAGTTAAAAAAAATATATACAGTATTTTCTTTGTAAATAATGAAACTGTGTCCCGCATGTTCATGTCACTACCGAAACAGTGTATGTTTTAGTCCATTGGTTGAGACTGATTTTGACCACACCCCTATATTTTTGATTAGTAAATATTCCTGTGTCCCTCTTGTTTATATCTTCTCTCTTTCATAGTAGATAGGTACCATCGTTTTGAGGTAAATGTGTCCAGAAGTGAAAATCTGTGTGTAACTTAAAGGAACGTCACTACCACTACCTTTTCTCTGCAATTAAGCAAACTTTTTTGGGTGTTAATCCATAAAAAAAATGTTTATGTGTGTACAACTGTTCAGAACTGTGCTAGGTAACCATGTACTGATTAGCATCTTTGAGCTAGTCTCAAAAGTATCTAAAATTGTCACTACCGAAACAGTCATGACCGAACCATGTACACATTGTTAATCCTTTATTTGGGGAAAATAAACAAAATTTTAGTACATTTATGCAAATCATTATTACTTTATTATTAGTACCAGAGCTACAATACATTAATAAAGACTCTTGAGTAAAGCCAAAACTGAATAGTAACGCTCTGAGAGAGATCACCAGTACATGGGCAGCCTTAGTCACTAAACTACTCTTGTATGCATTCAGATCTCACCTGAGTCACTTGGCAGAACCTCCACGCTCCACGCCTCGCTCGTTGTCTCAGAGATGGTAGAACCGTACGGGTCCAGAAGCACTGGCAAACACAGCAAGCTGCCCAAAGCATTCTCCGCCGCCGCCCCTGAGAGGAGAACACATACACAGGGGCTTGGTTGAAAATACTGATTACTTGATTTTAATCGATTCTCATTTTGATGAAAAGATATTGATTCTTAAATCACAATATTTTCGTCTATGCTGTTTTCAGTTGGTGCATGAACAAACCTTCACTAAAAATTATTTGAAGCGTGCCTACCATCCAATAAATCACAATAAGTTTTGTGCTTTCAAATTCTGTCCATTTTATTATGAAATTCAAACAATAAATATTGATTTGGCAATCTTTATTGTCGCATGACAGATTGTTGTAGCACCTCAGTTCAAGCGAAGCGGCAGCACAGAGCACACGAGATAACCTGATCATCTCTTCTGCTTTACTACTAGTTACAGCACAAAATAAACATGTATGAACATCAGAAGGTATGCTGAATAATACAATACAACTTACAGAAAAGTAATATGTTGTATTATGTTATCACTTAATCAGTTTCAATAAAACAGCTTATAAACTATTAAAATTAGAGAGGAGCATTTTGCTAAACATGCACTAAATGGCACATTCATTACATTTTTTTCTTAATCTGTTCTTCAATATTGAATGCATGTCTGAATAAATCTGTTATGAAAACAAGTTATGACAGCCAACGTTTTAATGTTCAGGCTAGATTTCGAAAAACTAATTTGAGTAGAAACATTATTATAGTTTGTACCAACTGCCAGGGTTCCCTGCATAGTTTACAGCATTAATAAAAATTGTATGTACTGTACCTGACTTATATCCAAATTAATCGTTATCAAACTGAAATTAAATTGAATTACACGCATGTGAACTGGAATTGAATCGAATTGTGACAGCCCTACACACACATTAGAAACACATGGGTATGATGCATCTCTGATCTAAAGCAGCAAGTAGGCGGGCTACGACAGGGATGGCCAAAGGTTAATTGCAGCCTCCCTCGCACAGACGCAGACACACACATGCGGCATCATCAGGGTTGTGACTTTGAGGTGTGGATCGAGCGGAGCATCACTCATAACCTCATTATTCTCTCAACCGGCATCCCACACAGCGCCTCCTCTCTCCGAAACACTCCCAACAGGAGCTAACGCCTAACAAGGCAGAAGAATGGAGATGGAGAGCAGGAAGGGGGGGGGGGGGGGGGGTGAACAGCTAGCATGGCGGGGGGGGTGTTTGCACTCGTGCAGGGGCGTTTGATGGTCGGGCTGAAGCAGAGATCATGAGCGCTCCATATGAAGCTCTCTGCAGGTCACGTCTCCCCACATACGCACACATACATGCGCACACAAGGGCAGGTTTTGTGGGCCTGCAGGAGAGCTTTCCCCCGCTGGCCCTGTTTACAGTGAGTGAGGCAGGGGCTCTGGGCCGCCCGTCTTTCAGGTGCATGATTAAATGAGTGGCACCCGCAGTAGTGAAACAATTAGAATTTCTGCCTCATTATCATGGTAATCTTATCAGTGGGATAATGAGGTATTAATGGATATTTAATGTGTATCTCATAACCCAATCCCTCGGAGAAAACACATAAGGAAATCGCTGTAAATTCACTTAATGATGGAAAAGTCCCCCAACGCCATATTCCGAGGAATGAAAAATGGAGGATGCAAATGAGAAGGAACCAAGGTCAATAAGACTGCAGGGACTGTGTGAATGTCAGAGAGAGGGAGGCGAGAAAGAGAGAGAACATGGAAGACAAGTGAACAGAGTGAAAAGAAGGGGTGGAGGGAGTGAGTTGACTGAAAGACAGAAGGAGAAAGAGATGAAGAGAGAGATGGAATGTGATCGAATGAAATGAGAAGCAGTTTGCGGTTGCTCTGCACATCACTCTGTACATAACATTTTTGCGTCAAAACCCTTAACCCTAACCCTATAGTTATATCTCAATCCAGGAAAGGATGAACTAAATAAAACAAAATTAGTCAACACTATATATATATATATATATATATATATATATATATATATATATATATATATATATATATATATATATATATATATATATATAGCTAAATGGCACATGCAAATGATTTGTTACAAGGACTACAATAGTAAAACCTCAAATATAATTACAGTAACACAATCCATTGGAATTACTATGGCACTACTAAAGGGGACTAACAGACACTGTAAAGTTCACTCTATAGCTCCTTAATTGAGAAATGCAAATATACAGTTAACCACAAGGTGGCAGTAATGGGTTTGCTGGCTAACATGCTAAAAAGAACCTTATCTCACTGTAAAATGTGTCATTTGCACTTGAATCCTAAACAAATTGTTAGGAAACCATTACTATTTATGGTTATAAGTTAATATGATCTATATGAACAAGTGCACTATAAAGTGCAAAGCCTTATGACTGTAGCCATGACTGTGAGATCTCCTGAAATAAACTCATACCTGCTATCTCCTGCAGTCGGTCCTCATCCATGTTGGGATCGAAGTCACTGCCCAGGACGTCGGTACTCCAAGTCTCACTGACCGTCTCAGAAATGTCTCGATCATCTGTCAGGCCCATCATGTCCCGAATCTCAAACTTGCGCAGTTTATCGTCCAAATTATCCTGTGTAGTGGCTACAACCCAGAGTAATAATCAAGCTTTGCGACTTTAACCAAAAAGCTCTTGTGAATGCTATTTAGTTTGTTGCTGGAGATTTTTTTGGGTGAAATACTTTAAAACACAAATTCACCTTGTTCATGTTCCAGTAGTTGTAAGGCCTCTGCACCATTACTACCAGATGGCCCGGGTCCTCCTTCTGACACAGACTCCACCTCCAAGTCCAAAGAAGAAACTGAATTGGAGCGGTTAGACGGGCCTACAGACAGACCACAATTATTCATGTTCACTAACATACTACTAGTATTCAGATGCTTAGTTTTATCCACTTATTACAACTGTAAATTAACAGAAGGTCTATAAACTGTAAAATGTATATAAAATAAATAAGACTGCTATATTTATTTTTCACAAATTTCTCTTACAAAGACCATAGGAAAGAAAAGAAAATGCCAGGTGGATATGGAACAGTTTATGAACAAGAGAACCATCTGCTGGTTGTCTGGTGAAAACACACCCTCAGAAATGCCCTCCAGGTTGTCACTGCAAAGTGAGAAGCGCAGCGTTTTGTCAGGCTTGCCGTGCAGTTTGTTGTCGTCGACAGGGGCATCTCCTTGTCCGCCATCTCCAAGATTCAGAGTCAGAACCTGCGGACATAGACACAGCCGTCACATACCAATATCACTATCTATAGAATCACCAGTGCTTGTTATCTACTATACCATTGACCATCACAGCATATGGCATAATGACTTTAGCTTCAGACCTCGTTTTCTGACATCATCCCAGGTACAGTCTGTTGTGAGGATCCGAATGAGATGACCAGCACTTCCTCAGGCGTGACCTCCTGCAGAGACTCCTGGGAGCTAGCTTCAATCTCACCCTCCTGGGCCATGTTGGATCGGCTTCGGCTGCGAGAGCCTGCTGGGTGAGGAGGAAGGGGAATGGAGACATACTGTTAGGGTTAGAGGAACGCAAGGCGGCTAAAACTGTTAGCAGAAGCCTAAAAAAACACGATGAAAGCCTGCATGAGCATTAGCACTCACAAATGCTCAAAAACATCTTTAAATGGCAACAAGAACACATGCGAGTGAACAAACTGTTCTGATAACTGTGACAATATGATGATGTTCCATACTTCTTAGACAACTTGGAATGTCACCTTTTTATGGATTATGAAACCTTTTTTGAGAGACTTTTTGTCCAGAATCGGTCTTAAAATTGGAATTGAAACTGGATAAAGCAAAGCAAACAAATCAAATGAAGAAAACAGCTGGAATACTGTGGAAAAAGTTGCAGGTAGGCTACATCTTACAAAATTTATGACACTCATAAACAGTTTTGCTTGTCTGAGCAACTACAACTACATTTATATCGCTAGAGGCAAGTATTGCAGTCCAGATGTGTTATAGCGGAAGTGAATTGTATAGCAGGGACACACACGGCAGACACAGGCTTTTACAGGTTTACACCTGGTATTTAGATGCGTTTTGGTCGATCGGATCACAAGTAGAAGAGGCAGAACCCGGCTCTTTTGTCCATTTTCAACCACTTACCTCCTGATTTCCTCAATTGGAGGGTCTTTGGTCAGGTAAATGTATGGGTTTTTTTTTTTTAGATCTTTCGATCTAATGGACAAAATAACCTTGCGCAATTTACATATGAACGCGCCCAGAGACGACTAAAAAACATACAGAAGCCGATCAACCAAAACACATCTTAATACCAGGTGTAAACAGGGCCATAGTGAGCACTGTTACAGCATGGGTGAAGCGTTAAGAAGCTATGAGTGGACGGAGGTAATTGTACATGTCGTTCACGGCAGAGCGACAGTGTTACCCACCAAATGGGGTTACTAAGGGTATATGAGCGGACAGGGCAGTGGCAGAGGGCTCCCAACACGTTATGGCTGCCAACTGTTGTCCTGATGATCATTGGCAGCAAGGCAGGAAAAAAAGGTGGAAGAGACAGAAGGGGGAAATCAGAGAGTTGGTGGATAAGATAAACTGTGTAAAAGATCAGTAAATGTAAATGAGTGTAAGAACAAACACTAGTAAATTAACATAAGACCATCAAATAATGTCCATGTCTTGTGGGTGGTACAGAAGAGATATTAGCTCTGTTCCAGAATGCTTATGACTCTTAAGCCTCCGATGCTCGTAACTGATCTGAATACATTTTGAACAGGTTAGAATATTGCTAAGGTAACAGTGCTATGCTCCGTGCAGAAACATTTTTTTTTTTTTCATATTGAGTGAAATACATTAAAATTATTTTAAATCCAACTTTTCTCAGACCTCAATCAATATTTTTTTTCTCTGAGCTTATTTTGAGATTGCTTTCTCTGTGAAGAATGCATGGGTTATGACTAAAAAAGATTTATTTATTTTTTTAACAAAAAAATTATTATTATAAAATAACAACAAATAATTATTAATAATATTATTTGTTACAGAAACCCAAGTGTGTATCATTATATAAACTGTATTATTAATAATAATACTTTTAATTTTAATATTATACCATTTAATTTATTACCAAAAAAAAACAAGTGTGTATCTTCCTACAAACTGTCATATGAACAACCAGTTTAAGATTTAAGTTTCACATCTTTAAATACACAAAACTTGCTTTCAATATGAACATATGAAAGTCAATGTTTCAATATGAAAGTAATCATATTTACAGTATAGTTCGATTACCGAGTCAGATGTTGATTCAGTAAGCTCTCTAACTGATTCAGTAGGTTCATTAAGTGAAATAATTCAATTCTTTCTAAACAATTCATTAAAAGAACCAGCTCAAAAGAGTCATTTATTATTGAATCAGATTATAGTGGACTGCATTTTCTGTAATCAGAGGGTTAGTCTCCAAAACATTTGCAGCAACCAACATGCAGTAAAGTGAATGTAGAAGGAATACCAATGGGGAGTCTGTTCTTCTTGTTGGCGGGTGTGGTAGCTGGAGAGAGCTGGGGCGTGTTAGAGGGCGTGAGCTCCAGGCTGTTGCTCTTTGTCGTGCGGGACTGAGGTACATTGGCTAGTAGGGTTTCCAGTGCCAGGTGGTCTTCTTCTCTGAGCTGATCGCCTGCAGTGACACTACGCACAAAGTCCACCTGAACACAGAAATGAGGTTTAAGACACTTTTTTTGCTTTGCTTTGGTACAAACGTACTATCAAACAATCACTCTAAATTGCTATCCGATAATTTCTTTATGTCAATATCCTGTGAAATAAGGCTTACAAAGATGTACGGTGAGCTTTCTTTATGTCTTCAAGTAATTTTTTGACTCACTCTTAATCCGTGCTGGTAATTAATGCAGGTGGGCCTCGTTATTCAGCTATCATCATTAGTGAATTTCAAACAGTGAGTCTAATGCAATAACAACATAGGAGTCGGGCTAATTGGCTCTGTAAATGACAGTGTGATGATGAACATCTTGCTGCTCATGCTGAGAAGAAAACCAGGGAAATGGAGGGTTATTGGCTCTTGGCAGGGTTGTGCAGGAAGAGTAAAGCATTGTGGCTGTAAAGGTATGAAGCATGACTGTTACTGCTGTATTGACGTGACGGGTTTGGGCTTGTCTACTTCACCTTCTTTTAAACCAACAGAACGATTCATATTTCATTGATCTGAGTCTCATGTCTCAAGAGTAGAGTAAAAGTACTGTGATATGTTTTGATTAGGGCTGTCAAATGAATTAAAAAAAGTGATTATGCATTTTAAATGAATTACATGACACTGTGATTAATTAAATTAACTGCACATTATTGCACATCAATATTACGTAAAAGCTCTGAGGAAGAAAATTCAATGCTTTACTAATTTGCTACAATAATCTAATATCTTTGAATTGACACTACAAAAAAAAGTGGCTTTAGAGGTCAATAAATTATTTGATTTATTTCCATATCCTTATCATAAGCTAGTCACAAGCCTACTTTCCACATCAGTCCTTAGTGTTAATGTTTTTGTGTGCTTATTTACATGCAGGTCAGCGGACATAATTAATGCATTCATTTTAGTATCACATTATATTTTTATAATTGTATCAAATTAAAATCCTGTCGTAATATACCGAAGGTGGACTAGCTAGTAAATATATGACAACGTTTAGGATTACATTACCTATGTCTGCTAACCTAAAAAGATTCATCTGAACAGAGCGGTTCATAAAAGGATGTGAAACTGCATAAGTCTTATATAAGTCATAGTGCAACTTGTTACAAAAATGCAGACCATATTTTAGAGGGATATTTAACAGCCCATTTATCTCATTTGTACTTTTGATTTTGAAATCATAAAAGTCAGCTGACATTAACTTCCTTCTACACGCCTCTTTCATTACATACCAGAGCTAAAAGCTGATTATGAGTCATGAAAACCACCGTCCGTGACAGGCCCTCCAGTAAATTCATTGACGACATGGGTGGGGTCTCGACAGCTCTTCCACCAATGACAACATCCAAAAAGGCAGCAACACACGTCTGAAAAGACCAAAAAGCAAACTTCAATGAGTCAATCACAAAAAAAGACTTGGAACATGTTAGTAAGTGAACCATTTAACGTTTTCTGATTATGTTTGGAATAGTGTACTAGCATGGCACTACTCTTACTCTTTGTGTAACATGCACAATGTATTCTGTGTGCATTACGTCAATCTTTTGTATACATGGCCAGATGACATTTGCTAAACTGTGATTTAAAATAAAGGAATAAGTTCAATGGCATATTCATTTTGGCGGTCAAATCATATTGAGAATGATGTTGGTTTAGACTACTGAAATTTATTGTGACCCTATTATGTAAACTGGCCAATACGCAATACGCTAAATAGATGTAGTTTCAGAATCAGAGACAAGGAAGCTTTGTATTTTGGGATTCTTACCTTATCAAACTTTAATAAACTGCTTTTACGTCGAGGATCTCCATCATCTGCATCAGACATGGCTAATTGTTGCAATAATTGCCCCACCTAAATGATCAAATTAGATTTTATTTTTCCAAATACATTCATAACACAGACAGACATGAATAACACTAAATGTGTTAGAACAAGCATTTGATTCTAGAAAAAAAACATAATCCAGTGTTTCATGCACTGTCGCTGAATCTACAGCCTCATGTCAAAAAAAATAAAAATTCATTTTATCCTAGTCAGTAAGATTATTTATGTTTTTGAAAGAAGTCTCTAATGCTCACCACAGCTGCAGTTATTTGATCAAGAGTACAGTAATAACAGTAATATTGTAAAATATGATTATAATTTATAAGTTTTCTATTTTAATATATTTAAAACATAATTTATTCCTGTGATGACAAAGCTGAATTTCCAGCATCATTACTCCAGTCTCTATTATGCTGATTTGGTGCTCAAGAAACATTTCTTATTATTGTTGGAAACAGTTACACATTACAGAGATTACAGTTGTTTTGTAATATAATGATGATGAAAAGCTGATGAAAGCAGTGTAAATCACAATCAAATAATTCTTATAATTTGGTTATTTTAATTAATTGGTCAAAAAGACTCCCAATCTCTCAGATCACTGGTGCGAATCTTCCCTGGCAGGTAAGAGAAATAGCATCTGCCTCACTAAACTGCAAGTAATAACTTTCAACTTCAAAAAAACTGAACCATAACTTGAATTTAACTGAAAGCTGTTACTCTGTTCTGTAAGTAACACTCTACATATAATAAAATATGGTATGAAAGATTTAAAATTTAAAATGACACAAAATTGCTTGCTGGCTAATCATGCAACAATTACAGGCCTAGTTCAAGTTATCCATTCACAAACAAATACTTTTTCACAATGGTATCTAAATAAATAAATAAAAACTTTGGTTTTAATAAATATGTTAGTTTGCTTTTATACTATATATCTAAATACCACTCAAAAATAAATTGTTGTGAAAGTGGAAATTCTTATCTGTAATACTGTTATACTATCAGCATTTTAACTAACTAATGGCAGTCAAAGTAATTACATTAATATACTGATAATGATGCAACACCATTATCCTCTACCTGCATGAGGTTGAAACGAGCCACCTCATTGATGGGTGCATCTGAGATGATGCCGTACTGTTCAGGGTTGACAATGGCTGGACAGATGAAGCAGGTGAGCAGCAAGTCGGTGCACATCGTCCTCACCTCCCCGACCTCTAACCTCTCAACCCGTGCCAGCGTCTTATACATCTGAGACACAATCCAACGCAGACTCTGTGGGAAGCAGTAGGTGTTCTGCTTCAGGTAGCCGATAAAGGTATTGACCAGGGTCACAAGCTTGGCCTCATTGGCCTCCACCTCTGCCTGAACTTTTCTGCGGTACTCATCTGTGCCTTTCTCCCCAAACAGGCGCTCCTGCTGGGTCGGGGTAAAGCGTTCTATCAGTTTGGCTGGATCTGTCTCTAGATGGTCCTCGTCCTCCACCAGCAGTTGCATGATGGGCTCATGAAGGGTTGCAGTGAGAAAAAGCTTAGCAGAATACAGGCCCTCGGAGAAGAGTTTGAAGAGGATGCTGAAGGCACACGTGCCTCGCCGTAACAGGCGGCGAGGGTTGTCACTCTCCTTTAGTTCAAATTCCACCAAATAACGCAGCACCTGTTCAGAGTAGGAAAGCACAAACAGCGTTACCTGGTATAAGTATCAAGCAAACAAACAAACATATATATACATACATACATACATACATACATGCATACTATAATAAAAAGTAATGGCTAGTGACTATTACAAATAAACAAATTGTATTAACTTGGACTAGAAAAAGTTTAAATGCTTTGATACACCTGCAGATTTATATCACTACACACATCCAATGTACCTGCAGCAGGTAGCTTTCATCCTCTTGCATGATGCAGTTGCCATAGAGTGAGGTGAAGACTGTGTGTATGACCCCCTGCGTGTGCTCGTGATTGAGTCTCTCTCCTGCCACCAGACAGGATGCCACCAATCGTGGGTTCTCCCTCAACCGGCCCAAGAACTCCCCGTAGATGCTCTCCTGAAAGCCCAGTGTCTTATAACCATCCACAAACTGTGTGTCCTCCAGAAACTTGGCATGCTGACAGCATTCCGCAGGAGAAGCCTCCACACTGGAAAGGAGAGAGACACATTCAGACAAGTGGATCGCAGAAAACCATGTAATTAAATCTGATCACCCTGGAGATGCATTGGAATGAATGTGCATTTAAGAAATATCTAGATAGTATCTGCTGGTTGGTTACAATTGAAGATTTACAAAATCCCCACTGAAAAGGAGCCACCCTGAACTACCTTGAATGTTGGACTAGAATCCAAGACTACAGATTTAATCATTTGATAGTGTGCTGCAATGTACTATAGATGATGGTAGGGCTGGGCGGTATGACCAAAAATCTGTACCACTTTTTCTTTTTCTTTTATCACAGAACCAAACCAGGAAATCCCTAATGATTTAAAACCATATCCCTAATGATTTAAGAAATGGACACAGCGACCCCATAGACTTCAACAGAGAAAAGTGAAGTCAATTAGAAGCACTCACTTCCTGATGGCTGAGCGTACTGCGCAAACTCAAACTGAGCTTGACGACGTAGATGTGACGTGAGCAACCCGACTGTCTTCTAGTAGCTGTGCCAAGAGAAATCTGAATCATTCCCTTCCGAAACTTGCAGAGACGGAGAGCGTGAGTAGGAGCTGTCCATGAGCTAGGAGCAGGAGCAACTTTATGACTCTCTATGGGCTTCTCCCTGGACTTTATCAGACTTTATGCCTCAACGTCCCCCCTCGATTGCCTGCAAGTTTCTCCTCCTGTCTATATGCTAATTTCTCAACTGTGCGACAGAGAGTCGCGTGGTTATGACACAATCGTTAGCCTATTTTTACAAAAACTGCTTCTACGGGGCCATAACGTAAGATACAAGATAATGGAGCCTTTTATACATTGTCGTGTTTCTTTATAAATAAATAATGGACAAATGGAGTCTTTAAACACCTCAGATGTAAAGTTGTTTGCTGTCAAAGTGACACCAAAATGAATGGAATGGAATGCTAACAGCAGGTGATGGCTTGCTAACCAATGGCGGCCCCCGGGGAAGGTACGCTTTCCGGGTGCTGGATTACCCCCTTGTTTAAAACGACAAAATAAGCCAGGCCTCAACGTTAAGGATTATTTCTACGGTTAAAATTTTTACTTGCCGTGTCAAAATGTTCACTGGCCCCACCACAAAAATAAATAAATAATTAAATTATAATAGTTATTGTTTTCATTGTGTCAGAACCTGTGGTGAAAATCAAGTTTTTAATGTTGTTTATCCATGTAGTGTTTTTGATATGCTAGAAGACAAACCATGTGAAAATTTCCAAGCACATTGCAGAGTATTTTCTCTTTAAAACTGCATTGATCTAAACACAGTCTCAAAACATGCGGTTTGAAATCGCTTGTGTTTCTTACATCACAAACTACCTTGTAACCAATCACATCAATGTGCCGGCGGGCTTTAGCATATCATCAACTATGACTGCTCTGAAGTAGGGGAGTCTCAAGAGAAGCCAAGTTATCCCGGTATATTTTTCTGTTGATATGAAAAAACGGGTACTTTTAGCAAAACAGTGTGTGAATTATGTACAATATGATGTATTTTACAATGTTATGATGAACTATATGCCTCTCTCCACTGACGTGCTGAGTTGTTCAAAGAGTTTGGAAGGATACTGATTGTTAGAAGGCAGCTGTCTGAGTCTGAGGTGGCTGTTTGATAACATAGTCAAGCAAAAGGTTAATTATATGAATTACCGTTATGTGTCGGACTTTGTAAAGAGCGATACCATTGTGCAGTGTTTACCTCAGTAAGTTGACCGAGCAAGTGGATCTCTGAGCTGAGTGAGTGAGTGAGTGAGTGAGTGAGTGAGGGCGGGGCTAATTAATTAGCATACTCATGGATCCGCGTATACTAAATGAAGCAAGGGTGCACAGTTACATACAAGCTATTTAAAGACATGAAGAAATTTTTTTCACAGGAAAAAAAATTTAAATATGTAATTTTGGTGATCAACTATGAGTTTTAAGGGATAAAATTGACTTCAGGGGGACTATAAAACATAACCGACTCTCTCCAAGATGGGCATTTTAAAGGGGTGGTTCGGGATTTTTGACATCGGACCTCATTTTTAAGTCAGCCTGGGGTGCGTTTCCCGAAAGCATCGTTGGCCAACTATGGTCGCAAGTTCCGTCGTTACCAATAGAGTTCAATGGACATTGCGATGAACTTGCGACCATAGTTGGCCAACGATGCTTTCGGGAAACGCACCCCTGGTTGTTATTCATCAGTGGAGACATTTTTTAAAAAAAATTATCCAGTCCTTATATTTGGATAGTTAGCCGATGCTAGGCTAGCGCGAGTCAAGGGTAGATGTTAGCCAGCCATTAAAAACCGTTTTACCCACTCCACAGTGCACCAAACGCAAATCAGTTATAACACTAGACTATCGATGCAAATGTACGTTGAGAGAATAATGTTAGAAATCAAACTTACCTTTCATCACATTGCATTAGTTATAATTTGTTCCCTGTAATCATAAGCCTTGTCTACAGCAGCAGCAAAGTAATATTGATTACCTAGGCAACCGAGTGAGCCGGTACACACATGTACTGCACACACTGTAGTGCGCTTCTTTTCTGTGTTTACTTTTTGCCGCATTACTAACTGGAGCAAAGTAAAATTCCGCAGCTGCTGAGAAACTAGTTCCTTTGGGATCATTGAGATGAAAGGTAAGTTTGATTTCTAACATTATTCTCTCAACGGACATTTGCATCGATAGTCTAGTGTTATAATTGATTTGCGTTTGGAGTGGGTAAAACGGTTTTTAATGGCTGGCTAACATCTACCCTTGACTCGCGCTAGCCTAGCATTGGCTAACTATCCAAATATAAGGACTGGATAATTTTTTTTAAAAAATGTCTCCACTGATGAATAACAACCAGGCTGACTTAAAAATGAGGTCCGATGTCAAAAATCCCGAACCACCCCTTTAAATCTAGAATTTGTCTGTTCAAGTGCAAGACGACTAGCCTAGAAATCTAGACGCACCCTAGCGGCAGCAAAATGTATTTCGCAGCCAGGGTAGTCTAGACACTCTCAATGAACCTTCTCGCTGCAAAAACCCAGATTGGGTCAGGCCAATCACGTTGTGTATAGAGTAGGCGGGGGCGGGCTTAACATACACGACAGAGTTGCGACGGTTACCTGGCTGCTGCTACTTGAAAACAAAGAATGGCGGCTGCTGATGGAGAACAACGGTCTTTCGAATCGGCTTTGGCCGCGACTCTGGAGGACTTGGAGTTAAGTTTTTCTTTGAGAAAAGAGCAAAGAACGGCACTTAAGTCATTCTTTAAAAAAAGGAAGATGTTTTCGTCGTTTTGCCGGCCAGATATGGCAAAAGTTGAATCTATCAACTAAGCTCCGCTGTTGGGAAAACGCTCTGGTTGGTTGAAGCGCTGTCCTATTGCATGCAGAGGGAATTTGAAAGACAGCCGTTTATCCCGCCCCTCGGAGTGAGCCGTGACTATGGTGAGTTTCCAGACCTAACATCTTGATGTAGGTCTGGCTTGCCAGGCTACAAGACGACATGAAAGAGAACTCAATTCAGTATTCACGCACTGACTGAGATTTCTGGGTGTGCGCTTCATGAGTGTTCATGCACAAAACTCCTCTCACAGTGCATGAGTATGATCGAACTGAACTCCGAATAGAGTGCCCTTTCACAAATAATAAGCTAAATAACTAAAAATCAATACATTTCTTATTTTAATTCACCCTCTCAGCACCTTTTTTTTTTAAGAGCGAGTCGTCATTTACTCACCCTCATGATTTTCCAAACCAAAACTTTGTTTCTTCCATGTAACACAAAAGTAGAACTACTAGAGAATGTACAGGCCTCTCTATTCCATATAATGAAAGTGAATGGAAAACCAAGCTGTTTTATTTGGAAAAAAAAGTGTCCGGAACATTCTTCATTTATTTTTTACTGTTCCGCAAAGAAAGGCCTTAATGTTGTTCCAAACCTTTATGAGTTTGAGTAAAAGATGACAAATCTTTCTAACGAAGTCTAAAATGATGAAAGACATAAAAGAAAGTATTAGTCAATCAGATGTCAGAACTTGCCAAGCCAGAAAACTAATTTGGCTCTTTCCCCAGCCACCTACCACAGAGATAATCTGCAATGTGATCTTAGTGATTCTTCCAGTTCAGTTAATCAGGTAATGAGTCATGAAAGAAAGTAACAAGGAGAGTCTCCTGGTTTTACTGGTCTGGAGTGCACAGTGCAGTCACCTGGTTAGGATTAGGCGGTCGAGGTTGATCCTTTGTTGTTTGGCAATCCAGGCTGCACGGTAGAGCCTCTCTGCTGTCTTTAGCACTTCATTGTTGAGACGCTGGATGAGCTGCTTCTCTGATGCCACGTACAGCCGTTCCTGCTTCAGGTGGTGGGCCAGAGTGTGAATGTCTGGCTTCACCATCGTTCAGCTCAGCCACGGCGCTGCAAATAGACAGCAAAACAAGTAGGCTAAAGTAGAAATATTGAAAGAATTGTCACCAGAATATAATGTAAACACTAATGTAAATTCAATAGAAGAGATGGGCAAAGTATGAGTAACAAATCTGAGCAGTATAAACCACACTATAGCAGACATATTTATAGTGTATTACTTTGAGTCTTTTGTTAACTCAAGCATTGCGTAATGTGAAGCTGTGTTTGATCTGATGACAGATTTCTAATTCATGTAATAAATAATCATACCTTGTAGTTTGCATACATCAAGTCTCAAATAAAGAAAATAAAATGAGATGAACTTTTCATTTATGAACATTACTTCACTAAGCGATGGAAAAAATAAGTAATACATCAATGTATTTTTGGGACACATTTTTCTTCTAAATTAATAACACAGTTACCATGATAAAAAAAAAAAAAAATAATCACTCATTCCATGAGTTTTTTGGTTTTACCACCCACCCCGATGGGAAACTGACAAACTTGAGGAACTGTTTTCAAAAGGGGTTCAGAGACAATACTGATCAAAACACAATAGACTTCAGTTGGAGCAGATGCCATAATTAATTAGACATGAATTAAAAAAAAGAGGCTGTGAGTGACAGAAGAACAGACAATAGTCATTCTAGTCAACTGAATGAGATCTGTCTGTTGTTCAAGACAAAATACATCAAGTTGACTAGAATAAATCTACTAGACATTTTGCATTGACCTGGATAAAAGTTTCCACAGATAGTTCTCTAAATATGTCATTGTGTATTAAGTTCAACTGTAATGTGACACGTCTAACTTTCAGTAAACTGTGTTTAACAGTTTGGAGTTTTTTGGGTTTTTTTTACTAAACATTTGGTCACACTTTAGTTTAGGGTCCAATTCTCACTATTACCTAGTTGCTTATTAGCATGCTTATTACTAGAATATTGGCTGTTTATTAGTACTTATAAATCACATATTAATGCCGTAGTCTGCATGGCCATATTATAGATCATTTAATCCTGCCCAATACCTAAACTTAACAACTACCTTACTAACTATTAATAAGCACTAATTAGGAGTTTATTGAGGCAAAAGTCATAGTTAACAGTGAGTATTGGACTCTAATTTAAAGTGTGACCAAACATTTGTAAAGAGCTAGGTTATGTTAAAATGCATGTCTAATGCAAAAGTATGATGGACAGGACATTTTCATTCACATCAAATAAAGCTATTTTGGCCAAGGTTCTCAGGCCAAAGTTGTTCACATTTATACTTGTACTGACAAAAACACATTTATATTTTTCATTAAACATTGTTTACTTGCCAAATCTAGTGTGGATGTGTCACACACTAGGACTGGGTGATATGGATCTCTGTATTTTTTGGCTGAATGGAGATGCATGATATACATCACGGAGGGTATTTGGATGATAACATATAAGGCATCTCTCATGTTTTGGACAATTTGGATTATGCTTTTTCCTCGCAACTGCTCAATCCGTGTCCTCTGCAATTTTTCAAAAGCGCTCGTATTATCAAACTATTGTATATCGATAAACTGTATTGCCTCATCCTATATCATTTATAAAAATATACTGATATATCATACAAACTCAATATACTGCCCAGCCCTATGTCAAACCGGTCATCACTGGAATAAGAGGTATAATTACTTCTGGGAAGTAAGCAGAAGTATTTATCCTGCAGCAGGTTTGGTTCCTTTGGAGTGTAGTGTCACTACAACATCTAACCCTAAACTGGTCCCAACAAGGATTGAGTAATACACCCCCATTATAACAGCTGGACCGCACATCTCAATATTACACATAACTTATAGGACAAAAGCACGTGGGGCCTATTATGAAAGTAAAATCACTAGAGATAAAGTCAATAAACAGAGCTGCTGAATAGCGCAAATCCAACTGTGTAAGACAAACAATCAGGCTTAAACAGGAAGACTGCTCTATTTCCTCTGAGACAGGAGAGAATAGAGCAATTTTCGTACAGGGAACTTATGAGACTATAAACACGGGCATACAGCATAAAAAAATTGCACAAATTTTATAAGGTCCAAAGGGCATGCTGAAGTAAAGCATTTTTTAATTACTTCACCTTTTTAACCCAGAGTCAGCACACAGCAATGGCAACTACGCACTTAGCTTCGATGCGTTTCATTTAACCCCCTGAAACTGCCGTAAAAAGAAGCAAGGCATGAAATGCATCATTTCTGCTTATTGGTTTTGTGTGCAAAACTGATGCCATGCACAAACTCTGCCATAATCTTTGACCAAAACCATTCTACACCAATGCAGCTAAGAGTATTAAGGACTTTGCAACAGTTAAATCCATTAATAATCCATTGTTAAATCATTCACTATAATGACTAACAATGCAAAGACCACATAAAATGCTGTCTTTTAGACAGTATCCTTCACCAGTTATCACAGCCTGAACACAAACTATTCAGAAAAAAACAAACACATGCTCTCTGCATGCAATTTGCTTTTGGTCACCAATGTATTTTAGGGCCCAGTTCAAACTACATTTCTAATGTTACTGAAATACAAAATCCATCATATATAAGTGAAAGATAATGTAATGTAAAGTCAGTTACCATGCAAATAAGCTCAAAATAATACAGTGAAGGACCAATCAGAGTGAAGTGTTCCAGAACTATATAAAAAATAAATATGTAAATCAATCAGTGTTGTTAACTAAAACTATTAAAAAAAATGTTTCTGATAATTGAAAACAAGATGATAAAATATAAATATTAAATCTAAACTAGATTTTCAGAACTAGATAAACAGAAATGCAGCCTTGGCAACTAACTGAAATAAATACAAATAAGTAGGCTACTAAAATTACTAATACTTTTAATTCAATTTGAGTAAAGCTGAACACAAAAAAAAGACTAAATCACATAACAAAATTACTAAAATTTAAATGGTAAGACTTTACAATAAGGTCTCAATTGTTAACATAGTTAATGCATTAAATAACATTAACAAAGTGTAATAAATGCTGTAAAAATATTTTGCGCGTTGTTAAAGTTAGTAAATAAAAACATTCACATTTATGTTAATTCACAGTACATTAACTATGTTAACCAATAAAAATTCTGATCTTAAAAATGTAGTAGTAGATTGAGATTACCAGCCAGACCTGCAGGCACTTTGTTTTATGAATGGCCAAAAAAACAATATGTAAATCACATTAGTCGCCTTCGCCTTCTCACATAGCGGAGGGATGTAGACAAACAGAAAGCACATGCAAACATTCAAACAAGAGAAAATGCAGAAAATTCTAATAATTTCATGGACCGTTCCTGAGACACAAAGAGGTCTTTGTAAAGCACGGTTAGACAGGAGAACGTGGGATGAAGAGCAGCCCCGAGATGCCCTCGATTGAGCCGGGCCCCTGCGCATCCGTGTAGCAGCCCACAAATACACAGAGCGGAATATCAGTACATCCGCGGAGGCCTCTTGTACCACTCACTCCTGAATCAGCTCAACCTCTTGTCATCCTGCCAAATAAAGCACATCAATGCACTCACTGTGTTTTGTGGTTGAATGCAGAGGTATGTGGAGATTTAGCCTGGGGGGCAGAGGAAAAGGCCACCCTTTCACTTACTTTCTACTTCTATTCTGAGAAAGTTTAAGGTAGCTGTATTGGCTTTTGTGCTTTACTGTAAGTGTCAATATAGGCTTATAAATAGCAAAGGCATGTGCTGTGTTACACTGAGTAAGCATTAAATAAGCTTACCAAAGAAAATCTATGAATCAAAGCAAACAACTAGGTCTACTTTTCTAAAGATCTAAACTTAGCTTAGTTGGCCATATGGTATCAGATGGTAATAGCATTATATTACCATTCAAAAGTTTGGGGTCAGTTAGATTTTTCTTTTTAAGAAATGAATAAAGACCTTACACATAGTAGGCCTATAATGTTAACTTATAAAAGAATTCTATTTCAAATGAATGCTGCTCTTTTGCTTTTTTTCAAAATCATTCATACCGACAAACTTTTCTAAGAAAATATATTTTTTTAAATGTTTTATGACAAAAATATTTTATAATTTAGGCTAACCTCCAGTACTACAGAAACAGTGAGAGGAATGCTGCTTAGATAGCAAGATGCATCATTAAAATAAATAGTATCTCTATTTTGAACTATGTTTTGAAGACAGTAATGGCATCTCTTATTTATAATTCTTTATTAAAGGGATAGTTTACTCTAAAATTAAAATTAAGTCATAAATAACTCGGCCTGGTGTTGTTCTAATGCCGTACGCCCTTCTTTCTTTTATGGACCTCAGAGAAGAAGGCATGGATTGTATTTCGTGTCACGTTTTTGTATCTTGACTTCTCACAATTTGTGTGCTTTTTCTGGGCGAGACAGAGTGAATTGTTGCGCTAATTGAGTCTCAAGAACACGCATGTCGCGGAACCGTGCACTGAAGACCATCAGCCAAGGTCAGGATTTTTGTTAAATAAAAGGCTACATTGTTACATATCGTATAGCTACCCTCACAACACTTGGAATATACGCATGCCGCATGGATACCTTATGTCGCTATTCAGCTGGACATTTAATTTACATGAGTACTTCGTTTTCATTTTATGGTGAACTATCCCTTTAAGATTGACTTTTATAGTTCAATCATTTATTTTAAACCAGTAAAAAAAAAAAATTATTAATTGTGCAAACAGAAAAGAAACTAAAGGTTTCCAAATATCTATCATCAAAATGGTCCCTTTTTTCTCACACTAAACATATTAGACAAAACATCTGCAGCCATGCAGTGAGGGAAAGTATAAACTGGACCATAATAGGACCACAGAGAACTAAAAAGAGGCTTTTTAACTAACACGCTGCTTTTCTTGCAGTGCCAAATTTCTGGTACAGGAAGTTGAAGCAGCCAAGAGTGTTTTCAAGACGCAGTCGCCCTATTTCGATGATCAAAAATATCAACAAAGCATCAATGGATCTATGAAAAATGGAAACGTTTCACATCTTACACAAAAGGACACAGGCTGAGATGAATAAGTTAGTCTGCAGCAGTGTTTCTAACATCTCAGGGATGTTAGGTGGTAAGCATTAAGATAAGACGCACTGCAATCCTCTGACTCAGCGTCAGCAGCAATAAATTCACAAGCAACTCAAACCCAAAGATTAGTCTACTTACACTTTTTTCAGGTTTTGGACTGCAGCCGATGCTGTTTTTAGCAACACATAGAAAGGCACACTTTCTAAAAGCATTGGGAACAGGAGGAAGGTCCTTTTTTCAGTTCCTCTGTTCTCAAGAGCAGCATTTGGATTAGATCTGACAGCATTTGATCAGGTAGAGCAGACTCAGTCACTCTGAGGAGGAATGGAGAGAGAGATGGATGTGTGCTTAGTGTATTCTTATGCAAGAGAACAAAATGTCAAAACGTATTCAAGAACATAGCCCAGGGGATTAAAGTAGGGATGTACAGATAACGTTTTTAAAGGTCAAGTACAAATACCAATAAATTATTTTGGGGTACTTGCTGATATTTCAGTACTGTCATATCAATTACAGTCCAATGCTGTGACAGTTACAGTTCACTAGGCTACAATTTTCTTGTGATTAATTGACTGATCTCGCTTTCATTTGAATGAAGAGGGTACGGATTGAGCAAGCCGATAGCACTTGAATGCAACACACAGTACACTAACTTGGCATTAGACTTGGTGTCTTCCTAGTCTAAAGACATCAACCTTTCTCAAAACTTGTTAAACTCAAAACTGTACTTTTTATTTATAATTTTTTTTTACTTTTGACAAAAATATTCTTTGAATATAATTGTTATTTTACCATGTCAATTCATTTTATGCAAATTTACTCAGATTTCTGATCTAATTTTAGCTGATTAAATCATTTTATATATTAATTTGAATTTGAACAAATGTATTAATATTCAAAAGTTTGGGATCAGGAAGAGTTTTAATTTTTTTTCATTTTTAAAGTCTCTTAAACACACAAAAGCTGTATTTTTTTGATAAAAATACAGTAAAATAGTAGTAACGTGAAATATTATTAATATTTAAAATAACTGTTTTCTACTTCAATATACTTGAAAATTAAATGTATTCCTATGACGGCAAAGCAGAACTTCCACCAGTCATTACTACAGGCTTTATAGTCCTTCAAAAAATCATTCTAATATGCTGATTTGGTGCTCAATTTTTTTTTTTTATAATTATCAAATGTTGTTTTGTAGTGTTTGTTATAGATGTGTGGGATTAATTTTTTTTTGGGGGGGGGGGGGCAACAGGGAAGAAAAGATAAGAGCCACTTCTGTTTCATGCAACCTTCAATAATAGGCCTATTTGATAATATTTAATAGGGCTGCACAATTAATCGCAATGAAACCACACACAATTTTGGCAAAGGCTGCGATTATTTTATGCGCAGCTTGTCAGAGCAGTGCGGCTGCTCCATCTCAATGCCAGAGGGCGCTCTAAAGCAGACACGCCAAATACGCCCTGCGCAGAAGTAGATAACACACATCATTCCAGAAAATCCCTATCGGGCATCATTGCTGTACCATAATAAACAGAAGATTGAAACGCTTTGAGTAAACATGACTTATAAACACACGACTGCCTTATTCTGGTGTAAGAAGCCACATCATCTCACATAAGGATGTTCAACTGTCGTTATGAAGTGAGTTTGGAGAAAAAGGATGTTATTAAATGTCTTTTGTTGGACAAGAGGTTCATAAATGCTTATATATAACATAATAAAATGGTTACTTTTGAGTACCTGAGCACCGGAAACGAGTACACAGTTGTAACAATCCAAAGTTGTGAATCAATGACAACAACAAAAAAAAAACTCTGTTAAGGGAACATTTACATCAGTAATTTTATAACACTGGTATTCAAAGCATAACTCTCAGGTTAGGTTGGCGCCTTAACGAGGATCCGTTTTTCATTTCTTCTTCCTCTTTGCATCTGGTTGAATCATTGCTCTCAGTGCCCTTAAAGCACAGCATTAAGGAGCTCTGCGGGATATGAATCACAGGCTGGATGCAACATTACGCACTTTCACATGTTTACTACAATGCACAAGACCAAACCACTCATGAGAGAAATTACCCACACATTCAGCAACGAATGCAGTCTGACTCTGCAATGGACAGTATTGTGGAGTGACTGAGCAGATGAGAAATCCAGAGTGGAAGTATACAATTTTCAATTTCATGGCAATTATGAGCACAAAGAGACATCTAAGAAATAGAGGCAGCTAACATGACTAGCAGGGGATGTGATGTGGAGTGGGATACTCTTTCGGTGGCCAAGCATCCCAACCACATTTCCATTTACAACTACATAAATGTGCATGCAAAGAGATAACACTTGGTCAGTGGAACTCTACTGAAAGCCTTTTTAAGGTGTTCGGATCTGCATTTTTCCGCTTCTACTGGCATCTAACTGACCACTGAAAATCCCATAACCAAGCACAAAGTCTCTCTGAGAAATCTATTTCATTGCACCAGCCTGGTGAACATGAGTGTGGGAGTACTGTGCGGAAATATCTCCAACCCAGGATGCTTTCTGCTCTCTTTAGAAAATGTGAAACAATATCTCTGTGGTTCACAAAAATAGTGCACAAAGCAAGTTTGAGTACCTTGGCAAGAATCCGGAGATAAAATAACAACCACATGCACAGTTTAGCAGTCATCTTTGAGATTTCACAAAAAAGTCACCAAACACGAAGGATCTAAGAAACACCTGTGCATGCCATTACATGGAAACAAAATTACACCTCAGAAAAAATTGACTGTTGATGGAATAGCGAGCCAAAAATAGCATGCCTGCCAATAACCAAGTGACCAATCAAAACAAACAGAAGTTCACACACAGATGACACAGCCTAAGCCTCCTGAGAATTACAAATTCAAGCGGCTCTCAGAAACAGTCATCAAACTTCTTGTGTTGTAGATAGAGAAGTTGTTGACAGATCTGAAAAATGTGGTCATGTACGGAAAGAGGAGGCCAACAAATGATTCCTCAAAAATAAAGAAATACAGCAAATATTCCACTCCCCTAAAACTGTGTTTAAAAGTATTTCTGAAGTGGGCATTCATTAAGTCCATTTCACTATTTTTTCTTTATTTTAGCATACAACTGTCATATAAATCCAGTAAAAGTATTTCAATTACCATCAAGAAAATGTATTTTGGAATAGATATAAGCTAACCTAAAACAATAAAGTTGCAACTATAACTGTTATTGCCTTTTAAATAACTTAAAACTTTTTTTATATATATATATTATATATATAAAAAAGGCTATCAGTCATTTACTGGTTATCGGCCAAATAAAATAGGCTAATTATTCCATATCTGTATCTGCCAGAATGTAGGCCTAATAGGTGCATTCTTATTTAAAGTCATCATAGAGCTGCACGATTAATCGATAAACGATCAAGATCTCGATTCAAACACCCACACAATCTTATGATTCGGGATTGATCGCAGTAAACATTCAAATCTGCGTTGGTGCTGCCGCTGACCCAGAAAGAGCAGTTGTCATGTATAGGTATGAAAGAGCTTCACAAACAGTCTTTTCAACCACACACATTATCATTATTTCTGTTTTACAATAATTCAAATTACACAGAAGTCCTGAGATAAAAGTTAATAGTTTGGATATAAACACTGATGTCTATGGTATAGCGATCAAAATAGAGTAAATTACCTTTTAAAAGTAACTTTGACTTTAACTTTGATTAAACAAGTATGGGCTGCATCAGAAATCTCTTGAGTAGGTACTTAGCCTATTAAGAATAAATAATTACTTCACAACCGCTAAAAAAGTATGTTCTATATAGCCTAGTATGAGTGTGCGTAGCATGAATGTAATCCAGATGTACTACATCATGCACCATGCTGTCATTAATAAGTGACGTACCAGCGTAAGTTACGTCGCTTCACTGCCATTCACAAAGTCTCCCCATGGGATAGTAAAGTGTCTATCGTATGCCCACTTCAGAATCTCGCCAGAAGAAGTAGGTCATCCAGGTATTTTTTGCCTACTCTTTTATGAGTACTGTGTGAATTCTGGAGATGGTCCTCAATGCAGAGCATAAAATCCAGGGGGAGGAGTTGGATAAAATCCAACTCCTCCCACCTTACATATACCTAAACCTACCCGTCTCCACCCCCTGATCCCTAAACCCACCCCTAAACCTACCCATCTCCACCCCTAAACCTACCAATCTCCACCCCTTATATAAGATCCGACTCCTCCCCTCGGATCTTGTGTACTGCATTGAGGTGCTACTGGAATTCTGACATACTTCTTTTGTCACATACTGTTTTTAGCCTACAATATAGGATGTTTTTTGCCTACAAATAGTAGGGAAGTATGCAATTTCGGATGCAGCCTAAGTCTTTATGACTGAGTCATTGAATCATTCATTCATTTATTATTCCCCATTCCAAACGGTTTAAAAAAATTATATAACATTAATTACATATTTTTAAAAAAATACTAATTTTGTCAGATTCTCTAGTAAATTACATGTTATTTAGTTTAGTTGTCTATTCAACCCTCTACACTGCAAGTAAATCACTCCCATTTGTGACCAAATTTCACGCTAGACAACTAAAAAAATAATTAGCCAATGGCTAGTAAATTGCATGATTTCACTCGCCTGTGATTAAGTTACAGGTAAAAAAATATATAATTTACGCATCATAGTTTGGCTGAGAGCGCCCTCTGTCGCTTTCTCTCACACACACGCATTCGACGTAAAAGAAAGGGAGGGGCTTACACACACGGCAAGTGACGCATTAGATCCAAATACAGGGCTCAACAATAAGGACTGCCCGATGGACAAGAGTTGACGAAACTGTCACTGTCCCAATGAGGCCAGTGATGCATCATACTGAAAGTTTATCAAGTGAACACAAGTGTTTATCAAGTATTTTTGTGGAGAGCGTGCTTACTGCATGACATACAGGTGCCGGCACCGTCACTTGCATTTAACTTAAAATAGGCTTATGTGCTTTTGTAAAATAATGAAAACAAACAGGATGCGCTTTTTGCAGTCTTGGTCTCAGTCACATCACAAAACAAACTGAAACTCAGTTCATACTTGCCTCACAGACATGAGAATTAAATCTATAGAAAGCTTGAAATATCTAGGCTACTTTTAAACAGCTAGGCGTGTCCACTAATGCGGAGATGACGAGTCAGCATTCATGACTTAGTCCTAATCTCTACTGCCAAAAACACAGAAAACATTATCAATAAATTATTCAAATGTTTAGACAGTCTCTTTCTGTATTTTCAAGACATACTCATAATCATTAAGTTTGCCAATGCGCTGTTGAAAGCTTTATGTGTGTGTTTGAGCGCTGATTAGGCTATGTAATATATAGGCAATTAAAGGCTAATTATTATGATATATGACTTATTAATATAAAAGCGTTAAAATAGCATGAACAACTACAAGTCGACTAGAAAAATCTTTAGACGAGGGCAGCCCTAGATTTTCAATTTATCCAGAATCACACAGCTATAGCCTAAGTCATCATAAATAAATATAATTAGTTCTGGAACCATTGCACCAAACTGAAATAAACAACTTAAATCTCAGAAGAAGCTGAATCACATCCTAATATGTTTACAAGCACATGATGTTCATGAATTGTCAGTTTTCTCAGTTTTGCCAAATACCAACAGCAAGGCGCCAAGAAAAATATGCTAAGGGCCCCTCTGAAATTACTAGATGTGTCAGTGCACTCTCTTTCTCACTCATGATCACACACACACACACTATCTGAAGCTTCACACTTCCTAACTCCTGACCCTGCTGAAAACACATCCTGCTTGACCTCAGCATCACCTCAACAGTTTGTACATTGCCTCAGTCACATGACAGAAAACTGCAGCCTGTTAAAAATGCGAAACCTCCCACTAACACTGAAATGGTTCATCAGGACATAGAACTTCAACATAAGGACATTTGGCAGAGGTAGGAGTAAATTGGCATCACGAAACATTCTTATTGAGCTTTCAAGACAACAGTGAAAGAAGGTGTTGAGATATGAGCCCCAATAAAATAGATAATGCATCAAATAAACTCCAGACTGTTACTCAAAGAGCACCGCTAACCTAATGTCACAGCTTTGGCATGTGTTGAGGAGATGCAATGGGAGGAGCTTCATACCCTCAATATGAGGCTACAAAAGGACAGCCAAACAGTTGGGGGATGAACCAGATCAGAAAAGCAGTCCGTAATGTGCCAGCCACACACAGCTGACTGATTAGAAAACAAGAGCATTCTAGGATTTGGCAGTTGTCTAAAAGACCAGCAGCGCGTGTTTGAGCAAGCAAGCCGTATGGATCAGTTTCCCTCCCCTGAAATTACCCAAAAACCCATTCAAATCTTTTTGGGACGATTTCCATAGGCAATTAAAGTTGCAATGAAATGGACGTAGCAACAGATATTTTCTTCTGTACTGTGACTTACATCCAGTGATAAGGATTATCGAGAAAGAAAAAATATAGGGTGGGACTTGGTTCAATGCATCAAATGTTGAATGGATTTTGACATGGGTATTGCACTCAAAAATGAATGTGATCTTGCATTCAATTTTGGAGGGACTAAATGAGTGGTGAAGTCCTGCATAGATCACTAGAGAGAAGTCTGTCATTTTCACTAGAAGATCAAGTTATGGCAATAACAAATTAACCAACCATGGAAAAATTGTTCACAATAAGATCTATAGCATGCATTTTAAAAAAGATGGGGTGAAATTCATGCCGGCTTTTCCTACAAACTTGGCAATGTCTGTATAAAACAAACTTCTTGCTTAATGAACTGTTGTATAAAGCGACATCAAACTCGCAATAGTGCTGCTGGTCTCATTAACAGTTGAATCACATCAGTTCCCACTCCTGCTCTTGCCATTTTGTTTTTTTATCCATTTATTTTTATTTTAACATTGTTTTTTAAACAATGTTATTTTTCTTACATTTTATAATTCCTATGTAAAGCACGTCAAATTACCATTGTGTAAAAATGTGCTAACTAAACCTACCTTTAGGGGTAGTTAGGTCACTTATTTCCAGAAAAAAGTGACCAGTATGAAAACCCTAGAATTTAGAGATTTGCTGCAAACAACACTGTCGCAGGTGTGCATGGCTGAGCATTTGTCATCCATCATCACAGAAAATAATTTTTCACAATAATATTTTGATCACAATGGGAAACGTCAGTCATATAAGAGCCATCTGTAAACACAGAGATATAGCAGCGCGTGATCTAATAACGCGAGTGACAACAGAACAAAACATCGGCTGTAAATACATGTGCAATTCACATTGAAAGGAAATTATTCAAACCACTTAGGGCTTTACACTGTCAAATAAAACACTGTAGCTGGCATTAACACACCAGCATGACTGTCAATGAGAAGTGCATGACAACAACAAAAGCTGCAAGAGTCGGTGTGTCAGCGACCAAAAAGCAAAAGAATCATCGTGTTTTATAGCGCAACAATAAATGAAATCCCTCGTTTAATAGCGCTTTGAAATCTACAGTCAGGTAACAATATGCCAAGAAATCGAAATATGTTCCTGAAAGCTTAGTTTGGCAAAAAACGAGGTTAAAAAACAAAAAGTGACAACATGACCGAGACAAGCAGGCCAACAAGCAGCTAACGCTCAGTTCGCTAAAGTGTCACATTAACCAGCTCGAGACAGCGCACAACAGACTCACCGACTAATTTGAGGGCTGGGTATGACGTTTTAAATTCAGTCGCGACTGGTACGGGTCGGTTTTTCAGTCGAGTTCTCGTTACAGTCCTCCAAAGGTCCTAGCTGCGAATGAAAGAGATAAAAAAAAGTCCTCCGTCGTGAGATTTTCTCCTCCCTTTAGCAACAGCCACAGCGCACAGCTGTCATCAAACGGGGACGCGCGCCGTGCGCATGCGCATTTCAAACCTGCGCAGACCTGCAGCGTATGGAACTTTTTTAGAGTGTGTTTTTCGTTTTGTATTTACAGTGGGTTTTCCACCATTTATTTTAACATTACATAAAAACTATTTATACATTTAACTACTTTAGAGAGTTAAGGATTGACTGAGAACTCGAGATTCAATGAGACCATTAAATTGACAAACGTATTTTGGATAATAAATTGTTTGATCAGCAGGTGTCGCTACCATCATTTGATTATAGAACAATCGAAGATATGCACTATTTTATGGTGTGTTGTGGAACATTTAGTTATATTTTCTTTTTTAATCTTTCAAATATGACTGCCTTTCTGTTGATGTTGCAATAATAACAATAACTGCTCTTAAATTGCAGAGGGGTGCTGTCTGTGCCTGTATGCATAATAATAAGAACTTAATAATAAGAAATACAATACAGATGAATAGCATTAATTTCTTTATTACTGACAATATGACAAAATACATCCAATCATGTGCATAATGTTAATATCACATTTATAATGACATGTGCAAAGTGAATGTGAACAAATTAATAAAATCTAAATTATTATAAGCTTATGTGCAACTTTGAAAATCATAAACAATTTGAATCTTATTGTAATTTTTTTCAATGTACAAAACATTACATATGCCTTACTGTTCATTTGATTAATACAGTTTGACAGAGCTAAAATACATAGATTAGGATCCTAATCTAGAGATATATTTGTTTCGTTAGTTCAGTAATAACAAAAATCATTCTGTACAATACACTGTATAAAGATATATGATCAATAAGTTTTGACAACGTTTGTTTTTTACTTTGCTTAAACTCATCAAAATAAGTAAAGCAATTTTCAACTTTTTTTACAAGTTATACAAGATTCAACTCATGTTTCAAGTCAGTTTAATGTCATTTAAGTTGAAATGACTTAAACATCCAAGTTGATTGTACTTAAAAATTTAATGCAGCAACTTTTTTTTTACAGTGATGAAATGTGATACATTATAGCACACAGGTGATAAAATAAAAAGATTGAGAGAGTTTAATTTAATCTGTACCTCATCCTGTATATTTTGTCGCAATGTCTTAGTAATCAGCATTATACATTCACCTCCTCGGTGCATCTATTTTTTTTTCTATTTTTCTTGGTTGTCTTCAATAATTCCATGGACAAACAACACGGAATAGCACAGAAGAGAACACTTGTGCTCCTCAGCTCTCTCCGCAGCTGTTCATATTGAATCATCTTATCTTGTGATCTCTATCATTGATTCTGAAAGTACAGAATGATGCTGGTGTCTCCCCTGACGGCATTTTAATGACCTTTCCCAGCAATAGTATTTGGGTCGCAGACCTCTCTAGCATGCTGGCTTACCCATGCGAGTCCTGCTTCGCAAAGCCTTCTTGACTTTCTGTGCAGGAGGTAGAGAAGGAGGCAACGGCTCAGGAGGATGACTTCTCAACAACGTCGTAGCGCTGTTTTTGGAGGCGTTCTCAGCACCCCAGCCCCCCAGTGGCTCTGAATTGGAGCGGGGCCCCAGGGAAAGAGGTAGGCAAGTTTTAGGTGTGATAGTGGTCATTGTGCGGTTGAGAACTCGTCTCCTAGATGTTCCCAGGGGAGGCATGCTGGGAGGTCTCTGTTTCTTGGTCTCCATGGGATCGACTGTGTGGTTTCTGGGAAGCGCAGTGGGAGTTGTGCGAGCCAGCGCTTGTGTTCTCAGGCGGGTCTCCAGGCCGCAGAGCGCCCGCTCCGTGTAGCTTTGCATGTCGCAGCGAAGCTGAGCGAGCTCCTCTCTCAGATCCTTCTTTAATGTCTCAATGTTCAACAATATCTCCTCCAACAAGACTACACATAATTCTTCACCTCTCTCCTTCTTATTCTCCCCAGTCATTTGCTCTTCTACAGTCTCTTTCTGGACCGCCTGATCCACTGCGTTCTCCTCAGATGAGCTAATCTCAACTGTGTGTGTTGGTTCATGATGTTCCTTCTTGCTCTTCTCCAGTTCCTTGATTTGGTTTACAACATCCATTATGCCCACGCGTTGACCATCCAAACCGGCCTGCGTCCTGATCTGACTCCTCACCAAAGAGAAGACTGAATGGATTCTAGCCTCCTTTTCTTTGCCTGTAACCGCCTCTGATGCTTCATTCTTCTCCTCCATTTCTTCATGAACAGCAGGATCATGTTCCTCAGCTTCAACCTGCATGTTTGCCTCCTCCTTCTCTCTGTCATCTCGGCTTCTCCTCTTTTGCAACCACTTCTGCACAATGGCTGGGTTTTCTGCTGTCTGCTCATTCATGATGCTCGGCTTTCTTTGATCTCTTCTTCACTTTTCTTCGCTCTTCATGCTTGTTTTATAATCGTTTTATAGCTTGTCTCATGTTTTATTATCTCCTTGTTGTTTCTTCATTCTACTCTGATCTCTCTTATGACTTGTGCTGAGATCACATTGAGCTAAGAGAGACCAACGGCGCTGCATTTCCCCTGAGAACTGTATCTGTCCAATCAGCGTCGGCTACAGACTGTCACTGTTCTCTCGAGAAACATACCTCATGTCATGTGCATCAACATCTTTCCCCTAAACGCTCACATATGCTCATTTGCATTTCAGCTACTGCCAGTCTACAGCTCAAATATCTGCTCTCTATAGGTTTGTACTTCTGAGAACACATACGAGTTTCACACTTACATCAGATGGATTCATAGTAACAGTAGCATCGTGATCACAAATCAGTAAAGAGTTTTTTTTTTTTTCTGGGCCACACAAATGTTACTTTATTTCCAAACAGAAAACTGATGTAAATACTTTATGAGAGCTCCTCATAAGACGCTGAATTTATAATAAACATTTATATATATATATATATATATATATATATATATATATATATATATATATATATATATATATATATATATATATATACACTGTAATGAATTGCTGTAAAAATTACAGCATTATTTTACAGCAGCTGGCTGTTTTCTAATAATACAGCATATTGCTGTAAACTGCAATGCATTCTGGGGTCGCTAGGCGGTTTAATTCAAAATACAGAATATTGCTGTAAATTTCAAATCTTCTGAGGCATTTGTGATCTTCAACGGTCGTGTCGTCGACTTTCGGGTAGCGCAAGAGGAGTGCTTCACAACTCTGTGGTAAGTGACTTATTATTTCAGTTTCTTATTTTCAATGTTTGGTAACTCGTAGAATATGAAGGTAATGTTATATTCGCGGTCCATATTGGTTTGGTAACCCCGGATCACACATCCTCCGACCGCGGGGCGCGAAGGAGACTTGCGCCGGGCTTCAGCAGCGCGGACGCGGTAGTATTTTACACACCTCACCCCGGCGCTACAGCGGCTATGGGCAGAAAATCTATGGGCTCCTGTGTTAAGAATTACATGCTTTAATGACAACTGTCGGTATTCACACGAGCTTCGTGTTGATTAGCACACTTCGTCGTGATTATTTTATGGTGTAAATCAAATCAAAATCAAGCCATCTGTTAAAATGGGCGCCGAAATGAAAACGCCGTTGCTAAAGCCTTGCGTCAGATGCGTGTCATTATACGTTAAATTATAAATGATGCTGTAATAAGTTACCAGGTTTGTTGCACGTTTAATATGCCGGTGTAAAAATCCATAGTTGGCTTACATTTCAGTACGAAATGTGTTTTTTTAGCTGTAACCTACTCTGTGTGTGAAATTTGCTTATTGTTTGTTTGTAATGCCGTTTTTAACTTTATGAAAGAGTTCCTGCACTCTGAATACTAAATTATAGTTTAAATGTAAAAAAACGAAAAATAAAAATGGTATAGTTAAAAATAACTATTGTCACATGTTGTATTGTTTTAGGAGACACAGACAAGTGGGCACTGGAAGGCCAAGTTGTGTGTGTGAGGAGGGCTTTCAGCACAGTCTGGCCTTCCCATACTGTTCACAGCATATTACATATTCAATCAGGAGGAGGCAGTACCTTGGAGTTCATTCAAAGGTAATGATTGAATTCTTAACAACCTCAGTACCTGCATTTTACACATTTATTCAATATCAGAACTTGCCTTTTCTGTTGAGGCCTTTAAAGGGATAGTTCGGCCAAAAATTATATTAAACCCATGATTTACTCACCCTCAAGCCGTTCGAGATGCATATGTCAATCATTTTTCAGACAAACACATTTTCAGTTATTTTAGAAAATGTCTTTGATCTTTCAGTGGTTATAATGTGAAGTTATGGGGTCCACTCCTTCAAGCCAGTTATTTTCATTTATAAAGTTTTAAATATGTATATTTTTACGACAAAACCGCACGGATTACCCTCAGAAGGCCTTCGTTTATCCCCCTGGAGCCGGATGGGTTACTTTTGTGAAGGATGCATGCACATTTTTGGGACTTGAAGGAGGTGGATCCCATAACTTGACATTATAACCACTGAAAGATCTAAGACATTTTCTAAAATAACTGAAAATGTGTTAGTCTGAAAAATGATTGACATATGCATCTCGAACGGCTTGAGGGTGAGTAAATCATGGGTTTAATATCAATTTTGGCCGAACTATCCCTTTAACACAATGTTTCTCAACTCGAGAAGAGAGAAGAGTCCAATTTTAAAAACATGATTACAAGCCTCAAAAACTTAAAACCAATCTTAATTACATATTGTCTGTTTCCTGACCCTTTAGGCGCTTTGTATGTATTAATCCGGAAAGAGGAACAAAGAAATCAAGAGAAAATTTGCCATCTAAAACAACAGGGCAAATGGTACAGAAGAAACAGGTTGCAGTGAACCCACATGTTGCCACTCTGCCCAGCAAAGTGATGGATTAACAGTGGAATTTCTGAAATGTAAGTAGTACACACACACAGAGATCTATTTTCCCTTTAATTGTAACCTTTTAATATTCTCTATCTGTCTCTAAAGCCCTTTTCACACAGCGCGATGTTCCCGGGAAATTGCCAGAATGCCTTCTGTGTGAACGCAAACACGACCTGGGACTGATGCCGGGATCGATGCCGGGTTGGGGACCTAGTAACATTGCCGTGTTCAGTCCCGGAACGTGCGCTATGTGAACAAAAGCCGTAATAATGCCGTTCAGTCCCGGAACGTGCGCTATGTGAACAAAAGCCGTAATAATGCCGTGTTGTAGTGATGACGCTGAAGCCGGGATTGTTCGCCAGCTGTGAAACGGTACGTAATGCGCAAGTTTATGATTGAATCAGAGAAAAAAATGCACAAGCGTGGTTTCTTGAGAGAGAGAGAGATCGCAGCTCATAAGCAAACTTAAGACGCTGCTGAGACATTACAAGTCACATCGATGTCATGTGTCTTTACGTGTTGTGTGTGAATGCACTCTCTGATTCCGGAAAATCACTGGCAGTGTGAATGAACCAACTCAAATGAACCTGGATCAAATTTCCGGAATCTCTGTGTGAAAGGGGCTTAACTGTATCTGTCATCCCTGTATCTGTCTTTGACTGTATCATTATGTTTTGTAATATATCTAATATATATTGTCCTCTTTTTTCTTTTCAATGTTTCTAGCCACTCTTTGCATCCTGTGATGGAACAGCATTCTGGAGCTGAATTGTTCTCCATTTTTGATCAGAAGTTTGTTGGACTGACTTGGGGCCTTGTTGTTTGGACATGTTTGTCTGGTAATGAAGTGGTGAGTATTCACCCGTCTCTTTTTGTTTTATTATTATGATCATGTCGGTCAACTTGTGGTTTTAAATGTATGTTGTTTGCGTATTTCTTCTTTGTGTGAAGGGCCATGACGGCTAATTTGTTTCAAGTAATTTAAAAATATTTAATTTCATGTCCATTTAAAAAAAAAATACAATTTTGTGAATAAAAATGAAATCAAAATAATACAAAATACACTGTTTATGACTTTTTTTCATGCAGATTTTAAAGTTATAAATTTTTACCTGTTTTTCAAGATAAGTATGTTGAATTATTTTTTTTTGTTTTGTGAAGTAATAGGGGAATTAAGTTGTGCATTATATAACACTTTATGTATTTAAAAACAATTGTTTAAAGCTTATGTAGTTGATAAATAATTTACATTTAAAATTCAGCTGCCAGTCATTAATACACAAAAATCAGGAAAATATATTGTATACTCCATTTTACAGACTGTTAAAAATTACCTGTAAATTTTACAGTAAAATACTGGCAGCAGGGTTGCCAGCCAATTACTGTATTTTTTACAGTAGCGTTTCTGTAATTTAATTTACAGAATTTTACTGTAATCAGAGAATACAGTAAAATTCTGTAAATTAAATTACAGAAACGCTACTGTAAAAAATACAGTAATTGGCTGGCAACCCTGCTGCCAGTATTTTACTGTAAAATTTACAGGTAATTTTTAACAGTGTATATATATATATATATAGATAGATAGATATATAGATATATATATATATATATTAGGGCAGTCAAAAGATTAATCGCGATTAATCGCATCCAAAATAAAAGTTTGTTTACATAATATATGTGTGTGTACTGTGTATAATTATTTTATATATATAAATACACACACATGCATGTATATATTTAAGAAATATTTGCATACATATACTGTATATATATTTATAAAGTTTATATTATAT
The DNA here is from genome assembly GCF_964197995.2 of Scardinius erythrophthalmus. NCBI lineage: Eukaryota > Metazoa > Chordata > Actinopteri > Cypriniformes > Leuciscidae > Scardinius > Scardinius erythrophthalmus. The sequence continues at coordinate 19,953,184 of NC_138240.1, forward strand.
ATAAATATCATTTTTTTATATATAAATAACAAATTTTTCTTAAATATATACATGCATGTGTGTGTATATTTATATATACAAATTTAACTATACACAGTACACACACATATATTATTAAAAACAAACTTTTATTTTGGATGCGATTAATCCAAGATTAAGATTATATATATATAAGCAAATTATTTTAATGTTTTAGTTATTTGCATTTACACTTTTATTCAAAGCCACTTATAAAAGTAATAATTAAAAGTTACATCACACCTGATATAACTGTCCTCAGCAACAACATTGTCACTGCTAATGAAGTCCCCAGTCGGTTATAAGCATTTTGCTGTTTAAAAGGGGGGAGCGGGGGCTGTTACACTAAACGTTATGTTTACCATCATGATGCATTTTATAGTTAGAAGGGGAGTGACAGAGAGGAGTTAGAATTTTCTGTGTCAGTATGACAATGCAATTTAGGCCTACATTAATTGTTACCATACTGAAATTTAACTATCTATAAATGAATTTATAATACAATTTATAATAACTTAATTTTTTTTTTTTACTGTCTAATGAAATAGGCTACGAATGCACATTAAAAAAGGGAATTAATAGTAAGTTTAAACTAACTTTTACAATTCTACCTCAGAGAGAAAAACATGCATCAATCTTCATGACTCCTGTACTAAATCGTTAGCCATACTCGCACTGAAAACTACAAACGCAACTCAATAGCCAATAGGGTTGAAGGACCGTGTTCCTCCTCTTTTGCATGGGAGACAAACATCTAAAGTTACAAAAAACAAAACCTCACTAAAAAACCGCAGCAAGTCTTTTAAAACGGACAGAAATCCAAAGATCGATTATTCTGTTGTACACTTGACTGGTTTTGTATTTTTAGAGTTAGATGTTTACATTTGACTTGCTTCATAGACTGCATAGTTTTAAAACCATAATAATTATATATTATAAAGTATGTTATATTATAGATTCTAATAGTGTATCAGTCTGTAAAACAGTAGCTTTGTCAACAGCAGAGCATCATGCAGTGGCGCTCTCGTCCTCTATGGGCGGAGTCTCACACACAGCACTACAAATTCACATCTGGAGCATCTGCACTCACCACATCACCTCATTTCTGACACTGACCCAAGAAGAAGGTGTCTGCAAGAACCACTAAAAGATGGTAAAAACTTGATTTTTAAGACATTTTAAGATTTTGATGCATTTGATTTGCTAACTGACCAAACAATTCAAACAAGCCTAAATTTCTCATTTCTTTTTCTACAGACATCCTACACTGACAAAGGTGAAAAGGTATGATAGCATTATATATGCATGCTTTAAGAAATGTGTACAGATATTTTACTGCCACCTGCATGCTGAACTTTGCTCTGATTCTGATTTTACTTGTAGGCTACATCATTATACTCTTCAGACTCTAGATTAATTCTGCTTATAGAATTGAAGGTTAGTACATCACAGTCGTTTCTGCTTTTATATGTCAACAGCACGAGCAGGGCAGGTTTCTCTGCTTCGACCACATCACTTTCTGGGTTGGAAATGCCAAACAGGTAATTCTTTAACACCATAAGTTTGTAGATTTAGTTTGTTTTATTGAATATTAGAGGAGGTGTCCAGTAGGGAGATGCTATTGGCTCTTTTCAGGGGTGGAGGCAATAAGCTTGCAGAGGCAGAGACCACCATCCTCCACTCACTAATTTCTTCCATATTGAGACTTTTTGGGCACTTCTGTGATTTCCCCAGTAGATGGAGCCATTATCCTACTACACATTTTGAAAAAAACAAAAACAAAAGATCTTTCACTTTGAAGATTCAGTGAATAGTTTGTTTCATTTAGCCTATATGAATGTTCAAAATGTATGTACACCGATATAGATATCATTTTATTACCCATATTTTCTGTGATGAATTTGTTCAGATCTCCCCATCTTGTCATTTTCTCTGTTTTCCTCTCTGTGCTGTGATGCATCTCAGGCGGCATCTTATTACTGTAATAAACTGGGGTTTGAGCCCTTGGCGTATCGTGGGCTGGAGACAGGCAGTCGTGATGTTGTGTCTCACGCGGTGAAACAGGGGAAGGTGAGAGTCAGGTTGTGTCCATCCTCTTCATTCCTTATGCATTGTGAAGCCTGGCCAGTTTGATCTGCTTTGGTCTGAATTTTAAAAAGCCACATAGAAGTGATCGCTGATCAATGTTTTCTATACCCAGATTGTTTATGTCTTCACCTCTGCCTTGAATCCTGGTAATAAAGGTAAGACTGATAAATGAGTATTGCCATTTTTGGTGTTTGATTATCTTTAAAACCACATCCCGTACTGTATAATCTGTCCTTTTCCTTGAACAGAGATAGGAGATCACCTGGTGAAACATGGAGATGGTGTTAAAGATGTAGCTTTCACTGTAGAGAACTGTGACTTCCTGGTAGAGGTAAATGCTCACTGTAAAAAATCAATAAGTTTTGACAACATATGTTTTTACATTGCTTTAACTCATTAAAATAAGTTAAGCAATTTTCAACATTTTTTATGAGATTTTTTTTTTTTTTTTTACAGTGCTGATGGTTTCTCTCATGTTCTATCTGTTAAAAAACACCTGGGCATAATTTGCAGTAATCACCTATTGGTTTATTCATTTTCTCTTGCAGAAAGCAAGAGAACGAGGTGCCATTATCGTTAAAGAGCTTCATGTTGTGGAGGATAAGTTTGGCTCTGTGAGGCTGGCGGTACTTCAGACAGTATGTATAATCTCATGTGTTTATAAAAGTTTAAAATATAAATTAATACTTTTATTGAGCAAGGATGCATTAAATTGGCCAAAATTTACAGTAAAGATATTTATAATTTTACAAATGATTTATATTTCAAATAAATCCTATTCCTTTGAACTTAATATTCATCAAATAATCCTGAAAAAAAAGTTTCACGATTTCCACAAAACTATTAAGCAGCACAACATTGATAATAATAATAAAATATGTTTATTGAGCACCAAATCAGCATATTAGAATGATTTCTGAAGGATCATGCAAGACTAGAAGTAATGATGCTGGAAATTCAGCTTTGCCATCACAGAAATTGATTACATTTCCACAGTATTCTTGTTTAACTGTATAATAAATTCAGCCTTGTTGAGCATAAGAGACTTCTTTCAAAAAAAAAGTTTAAATTCTACGGACTGTAGTGTGTGTGCATATACTGTACATATATATTTAAATCTTTAAAATTTTTGTCCCACTTCCGCTCTGATTCCTCTTATTGTTTTAGTATGGTGACACCACTCATACTCTTATAGAGCGGACAGGATATAATGGGCTCTTCCTCCCAGGATTCCATGCTCCTCTGTTCTGTGACCCTTTCTTGGCAAAACTGTGAGTGTGTTTATGTGTCCTTGTCTTCTTATATAAGAGGTTGCCTGGATGGATTGTTATATCATTGTCCTTTTCTTTGTCAGGCCAAGCGGGAAGCTGGACTTCATTGACCATGTGGTTGGAAATCAGTCAGACAATGAGATGGTGCCAATAGTAGAGTGGTAAAAATCTTTTCTAAACACATTGTTGAACTTATTTCAGCTGCGTAATTGTGAACAGGCAGACAGCATCAGACCTCTGAGCCAGTGTTGTCAAGACTGAAAAGCACAAAAGAAGTCACGAGGGGTACTAGCTTAGAACATCGCAAGTCTTTGGGGGGAAACTCCCTATCCGTCCCATCCAGTCAGAATTCAGAGAGCCCTTCCCCCCAGTGATCAGCAGTGTGTCTCCATGGTGAGGATGGAGTAATGACAGAAAGGAAAGATCAGAAGAGACTCAGAGAGAACAGACAGAGACAGCAGATGGGGTGGTTGCATTTCAGTCTGTGGTAGTGGATGACTGAATATTATGCAAGAAAACTCCTTAGTAAGTATGACTCAGCAAAATTACTTTTCAAAGGATCTGAGACACCATCTGGAGACAGTTAGACACAGTGGGGAGGGGGAAAAGAGGGTGTTGAGGGGTGGGAATAGAAGAATTATCTAAACCAGACCCCATCCCATCATGTCCAGCTCTTGTTAAAACACTGCACAAATAAAACCAAACTCATTTTTTCTTGATTTCCAATGCAAACATCTAAACATTCTTAAATCAAGATACATTTACTTGAGAAGCAAAATGACTTAAGATACTAAAAATAGTTTATGCTTAAAACAAAATTTGAAAAAAGTATGTCAATGGGGAAAGAAAAAGAAACAGTTGTTTTTTTTTTGTTGCTTTTGTAACCATTAACTCTTTTAAACTGAATACATTTTTAAGAAAACAAGACTTTCTATTTTAAGTCATTTTCCATCTCAATTAAATGTATTTTGAGTTAAGATTTTTTTTAATATAGAAAAACAAGACAAACATATTAAGTAAGAAAATCTGTGAAGATAGATTTATTATAAAACAAAATATCTAATTTTGTTTTTAAAATGAAAATGCATTTGTTTCTAAAGGAAGAAAATGCATCCCACAAATAGGCCTAAAAGCCTCATATGACTTCTTTAACCTTATATGACTTCTCCAAAAGTATTTATAATCATTTGGCAGATCATAAATTGTAACTCACATCAGGATCACTGTGTTTAACTGACCTGTAATGCATGTTTATGAAGGTATCAGAGGAACCTGCTGTTCCACAGATTCTGGTCTGTAGACGACAAGCAGTTACAGACTGAATACAGTGCGCTGCGCTCCATAGTGGTGGCCAACTATGAAGAAACTGTGAAAATGCCGATCAATGAACCAGCCATGGGAAAGCGCAAGTCCCAGATCCAGGCACGTGTTACAGACATCTACTGTACTTTCATCTATCCATCCATGCATTTGACTATCTTTTCTCCTTTTAGGAGTATGTGGAGTACTATGGTGGCCCAGGGGTTCAACACATTGCCATGAACACCTCTGACATCATTACAGCAGTGAGTAAAAAAAGCTTTTCATCCAAGGTTTTACAACATTGATACAGAGATAAAATACATTTGTAGAGTGAAAAGGGTTGGAATTGTTCTTTGTGAAAACTGAAAAGGTTTACTTTAGGTATGTATATTGCATTGACAAGGATATGTTTTTAGATCCGTAACCTAAAGGAACGTGGAATGGAGTTCATGTCAGTGCCTGACACTTATTACCAGCGGCTCAAGGAGAATCTGAAGCTTTCCAAAGTCAAAATTGCTGAGGACATGAGCATACTAGAGGTACAATACAGTAATCAAAGTGTTTAATCAAACAATTTTAATCAAACAACTGTGTTACAGTAATCAAAGCTTACTATCAGAAAAGTGAAACAATGCAGAGTTAAAATTTTACATATGTTATTTTGGTTGAAGGAAATGCAGCAGAGAGTTATTGGCCACCTGATTTAACAGGTCTGAAGCAGAATGTGAAAAATAATGTGGCATTGTTTATACAGGAACTTAAAATCTTGGTCGATTATGATGACAACGGCTACTTGCTCCAGATCTTCACTAAACCAGTACAGGACAGACCCACCGTGTTCCTAGAGGTCATCCAGAGACACAACCATCAAGTAAGACTGCTATTATAAATCTCAGAATATAGCAATTATTTCAGAAATAATTTCAGAACATACATTCATATTTAAATTTGCAATGAATTGATCAAATCTATTGTTCGGAAATGTCTCCTAAATGTGTAGATATACGGTAGTGCATTAATAACAGAAAATCCTCTACTTTTTCAGGGTTTTGGTGCTGGAAATTTCAAATCTTTGTTTGAGGCTATTGAAGCTGACCAGAATGCCAGAGGAAACCTCACCATCCTTACACCCAATGGCACATCTGAGAAACTCTGAATAGGCTATTCATAATAAATGCATGGTACACATATATTGAAATATGCACAGCACACTTGCTGACGACTTTGTTATATTTTTTATGGTTTTCAAGTATGAGCCATTATACTGTATTATGTACCCAGAGGTGTAAAGTCCAGGTTCAGAAAGTAAAAGTCCTCCTAAGTATTTTTTTCCAATCACCTGGATTTGCTAATAGCACATTTTTTTCAGCCAGGAGATAGGCTAGAACTAATTAGTGAAATCAGCTGGCTGAGTTCATGGGTGGAATAAACATATGGCATGACTTTTACTTTCTGACCCCTGGACTTTACACCTATGTACCCACTTGTTTCTTTGCAAACAGTCACTTTTGACTATGTGGAATTTTATAAAAGTCCGGAATCATGAACATTCCCACCAGAGTATCACCACATCTCAAATTTATTATGCTTACCAGCATAGTGTGATGGAAATAAATGAAGACCAAGTGGAAATTAGATTTTTTGGAATGAAATCTCCTTCGTCTTGCCAAGGCTAATTTCATTGTTAGCATTTTATGTATCACTACACTGATGCATAATGTGACAAAATTGCAGCTTGATTGGAAATGAAGCGCAATAAAAAAAATCCTTTTCATGAAAATAGCCTTCCTTGATTTTTCTTTGTTTCACGTCTTATTTTTCGTCTCAAATTCTTAACTGACTGCCTCCTTTGAAAACAAGCACACTAGCCTGAAAACTTTTTGGCCAACATTGTGGTGGAAATAACGCCGCTGCAAGGACGCAGTAATTTACGTTTAAAAAAAATATAATTAAATCATGTATCAATCAATATACGACCAAAAAATATATTTATTCGATAAATCGATTCGATTTAAATTGCCTGCTTTAGACGCCTGCGTCTTCAACGGGGAATTAGCTCAGATGGTAGAGCGCTCGCTGCGCAAAGGAAGGGACCCAATCTTTGCGAGAGGTAGCGGGATCGATGCCCGCATTCTCCAATGACATTTTTCCTTGCGTCAAAAATAGTCAAAGAATAAAAAAATACAATGTAAAGGCTTTACAAAGCTAAACAGTGTTCAGCGGATAGCCGACTAACTGAGGCACCCATTTTTGAAGCACAAAACAAAAACTAAAAGTAGCGAAATTAATTCAAAAACATATAATTTTTGTTTTTACATTTAGTCTATAGAGTTTGATAGTAGGCAGAAAATAAAAACATTTATTTGTAAAAATACACGTTTTTATTTTAATTTATATTTCACAATAAAACTCATGAAAGCATATTTAACTTGAATCCAATTCAAACCTTCCAACAATAAACATGATGAAAACTAAATTTAACCAGTGATAGCCTGTTGCTCTGAACATTTTCCAAATCTACACATGCAGAATATAAAATTTGAGTTTCTGGAGATGACATAAACTGCTTGTGTATTTTCATGTTAAACTGTCATTGAAAAATGTCTGCGAAGGTCAGGAATATGTTATGTCCTTGTGAATTAAAAATCCATATTCCTAAAAGACTGCCCTAGTGAAAAATAAATATGCTAAAATGTATTTGAAATATATTTATTTTATGCTAAGTATACTACATGTACATTCACATATTTATGTACTTCATATAAATACCCTGCAATTGTACTTTTAGTTTACCAAATTGGTATACTTTAAGTCTGCTAAATTGGAACAAATTTGTACTTAATGCACTTTAGTTATCCAGAAATAGTGCTGAGGTCCAACTAAAGTTATCTTTGATTGTGTATTTGATACTTTAGGTACTTTAAATATCTTACATTTAAAGACTGATATTATACAGAGATCATACTATCACTAATAGTGATGTTAAATCACATTTTAGGCTTAATATTAAGAAATGTGCATTGTGCAATAAAGAAGTATTCCAAATAAAGTTGAATTATAATATTCATATCAGTAAGTCTCAAGCGATATGTCAGTGAATATGTTAATGGATTTGTAGTATACTTCGAATGAAATAAATGTATTTTAAATACAGGAGTTTGTTCTTAAAAAATAAGTTCATGTACAGTCTGAAACTTGTTTACTGCTAATACTTTGAAATTGTGAGAATAGTCCTTGTCTAGTTGAGGGTTCCTCTACAGTTCTCTGCAGCACACAGGCAGGGGATCTTCTCATCCTCAATAGGGAATTTGTAATCGTAAGTGATCTCTTCATTTACAGCAATAGGTTGCCGTGAGTAGATGACTATCTTCTTCTGAGCTTCTACAGCGATGACTTTGGCATAGCAGTTCGGCTATGGAAGGAAAAACACATAAATGAAACCAGTAAGCACAAAATGTTAAAAAATGGAAATGAATTAAATTCATAGCAAACACTAAACAACAAAAGGAAGCAATTCTTAGGCATATTGACAATGTATTATGAATTAATGACTTACATTGCAACTGTGATTGATGAATCTTGCCAGGTTACCCCACTTGGTTGCATCAATTATTGTGTCCTGGTCTACCCGAAAAAGATAGCTGCTTCCAATACCCTCGTTTTCATAGCGCCTTTCACGCATGTCTGCTATCACCTAAAGACAGGATTTGGGATATGATAATAATATACAAATACATTTGTGATTATCAATTTACTGCTTGAAAAAGGCCGTCACTGATGTTTATACTCAGAAATGACTGCTGAAATCTTAAAAACTTTCTTTTGTGTATTGTGTATCTCACCTGCCGAATGCTCTGGCCTACATATTCAATTATCATTTCATCTGCAGCAATAGGTTCCTCTGCAAACAGCCCCCAGTCATGAATACGACTCTTGCCAAAACGCAGCCTCTTCTTACGGAACTGTAAAGAGGGAAATATAGTTGTGCTCCACGTGGACCATACTGAAAAATGCAAAACTGGTCTGTTGTGGACTCTTATGGCCCATTCACACCAAGGACGATAACTATAAAGACAACTATAATTATAACTATATTAGTGTCCACACCAATACACTATATCGTTCTGCACAGCAAAAAAAAAAAAAAACTGTCTTTCTCTGTATTTTTTCTTTGTTTCCAGTACAAATATAAACATTTACATGAGAAGCAAAATTACATGAAAGTATTTTTGGAGTCATTTTTGGTATAGTTATGGTGTGGACTACCGTATCCACATTGAATTAGAACGATTACACGAAACGAAACTTTATAATTATTGTATATGGAATCTTGTTTCCGCCACAGAATAAAAAGTAAAAAAAAAAAAAAAAGGTAATTGTGAATTGTGATCTCGCAATTCTAACTTTTTCTCAGAATTGTATAATATAAACTTGCAATTGTGACTTATAAAGTCAGGATTGCGTAAAATAAAGTCACAATTGCGAGTTATAAAGTCAGAATTGTGAGATATAAACGTACAATTCTAAGAAAAAAAGTTTTTTTCCTCAGAATTGGACTTTATAACTCGCAATTGCTAGTTTATATTTCACAAAATGTTAGAAAAGAAGTCGGAATTGCAAGTTATAAAGTCGGAATTGCGAGATATAGACATGTTTTGGGAGTTTATACCAAAATTCTGACTTTATAATTTGCAGTTGTGAGTTTATATCATGCAATTCTGACATCATAACTCACAATTGCGAGTTTATATCTCGCAATTCTGACTTTATTTCTTGCAATTCTGACTTTATAGCTCGCAATTGTGAGCTTATATCACCTAATTCAGAGAAAACATTCAGAATTGCAAGATGTAAACTTGCAATTTTGAGAAAAAGGATGCAATTATCTTTAAATTGTTTTATTCAGTGGTGGAAACAAGCTTCCATAATTGTTATAGTTATCACACCCTTGGTGTGAACACACCTTTAAAAAATAATAATAGGTTTTTGTGTTTCTGGTGGCTCTAGCATCTCATATGTTGTGTTATGCTGTTGTTGGGACAGCTGGCCTCACCTTGAGCTGGTTGAATTTGAGGAGGTCACTGTCACAGCTGAATGAGGACAACAGACGACGCTGTTCTGCTCTGAGTTCTGAACCTGATCTGGATGAAGATGGAATCTGAGATGGCACACTATTTCCCTGCATAGATCAGAACATAATTCTCAAATTACAGTCAATTACTTTTAAAAGTGCAAGTACTTTTAAACTTGGTCTTGGATTTTATACTGACACCCACTGGTGTGGATGCATGAAGGTTTTGACTAAATTTGTCAAATTGCACAACACACCTGGCTATGTCTCTACATTCTGGTCATGGTAAAATAAAACAGCCTTTTCTAGGTCATTGATATAGTCTTCATTTAATCCCTCAATATATATTCAATTATATCCCTATATAAAACAAAGTTATACTCCTCAAGGTAAAAATTACTTAGTGCACCTTTAAATCACTTCATGTAAAAGCACACAGAGAAACATGAAGCAGAGAAATAACAGAAGGATGATGTTTACAACTGAATAGCAACCTTTATGAATGGTAACAGTCAAATAAATGTTTTTCTTTCCAGTGTTATTTTTGTATCATTTATATACTATTATAGTATTTATTCATATTTTGATTTTTTAAATTTAAAAAAAATTCAAAATAAAGTTATTTTACTATTTATTAATACTTAATTTATCAATTAATACTTTGTTTTTTTAATTACTTTTTGTTTTTTATATAGCTTTAATTTATCGTTTTTCAGCCCATTGTATTTCAAAACTTAAACGAGTTTTAATGATTTTAGTTTTAGTTAACAATAACAACACTGTTTCTTTCTCACCTGAGTTTCTACAACAAACTCATCACAGAGATATCGCAGCTTTTCCCTCTTGCTGATGAAGTAATATCCCTCACTACGTGCACAACCTGTCATGTGATTCCTGACCCCATCCAGCCATCTTCCTGGCCAGTCGTCAGGACTGCTGGTTGGTGCAGCAGAGTCAAGGAACAAACAACAGAGCAATGTGCATTTGGAAAACAAATTCGACACAATGTTTTATGACACCATCCATTGGATACAAATTACATTATCAAGTATTCTATGACATGTTTACATGTGTATTATGTGTTTAAGGATATGAGGATGTGGGATCCAGCGTGTTCTCCTCAACCAATCATATTCTTTATCCTGCACCACAAGCCTCTCATAGGTGGCCTTCAGGTGCCTGATCTCCTCCTCATTCACTCCTTTAGTCCACACAGCATGGACGATCAACTTCTCTCTTCTCTCAGAGCGTGGAGAGAAGATGAGGTGACGCCTGGATGATGATTCTCTCCATTTTCTCCATAAACATGACGACTCCTGAACCCTTTGATTCTCATTTAGTTTACGTTTGTCTTCTAGCAAACGCTTCTGTCTGTGAGCCTCTGGTAGTGTTTGTTCTGTCCTGATATCTGAAACACAATCCAAATGCCCCAAAACCTGATTTGAAGAAGATTCTGTTGTCACATTGTTCACTTGTAAGGACGAATGAGTATTTATATTTGGGCATTGTCTTCTCCTTTGTAATTCAATCATTCGTTTCCTCATTTTAAGCCGTGCTCGTCGCCTTTTTAAGCGCGCCGAGTCCAAACACTCTGTTTGACATGAGGGGATATGGCGGTTATGAGGTTCATGACCATTATCTATACTAAAATTGTTAGTTTGTGCATCTGACTGTGCAAAACCAGAGTTGTGATGATGGAGTCCACTAGCCCACAGCTCTCTATGCTGAGCGTTTCTCTCTCCGTGATTTAGAACAGGTGGAGATGGAGACATGTCTCTCCCTGGAGTCCTCGGGATCATGCTTTCAGCACATGGAGACAGAATGGAGTTAGAGGGGCTTCCCATTCTTAGTAAAGCCTCTTGCAGTAATCCCGCTGGTGTTATTCCCTCAGAGTGATAAACATGGGCAGGACCATTGAAGCAGCCTGGTGTTTTTGGTGTTTCCTCATACGCTGGGTATAAGAAAGAGAGAGGAGGACAGTGGAAAAGGGGCGAGGAGGGAAGTTCCTGGATGCCTGTGGGAGAGGGAGGAGGTGGTAATGGTGTAGGAGGTCCTGGAGGTAGAATATGACCCTCAGCCTCCTCCATTTCCAGACATCCACCAGGTGTGTGTGGCAGCTCCAACTCCTCAACTGCAGGAGGAGAAAATCTACGCCCAAGCTCCATTTCAGGGTCACTGTCAGACAAGGATCCAGTAGGTGTGATGGGTCTAAGGTTCTCAGAATCCTCCAGTGTTTCTGTAATGACTCTCTGGTACTCTGAATCTGTAGAATATTGTGTCTCCAAATCATCTGAAAGCAGAAAAATCCATGAATTCTGGAACTAATAACTATATGATCTGTTGATTTTTTAATCTGATATTCCAAATAATCAAATCATCGCTGTTGGGCGGAAGCCTCATATCTCCGTATTTTGTCCCCCCCATACATCATTACTATTGGTCACCTTTTACATCTGTCTGTGGGTTATGCAAATATTTAACCAATGAAAAGTATTAAAAAGAGTTTGTGACTAATCCTCATAACTCCATTAGATCCTCAAACTGTCAGTAAACCATCAAAACTCTACCCAGCCTCTATCGCGAATGAAGTGCTGCACATATTTTGGGCCGTCTCTGCTTGTTTGCAATGCAAGGGTAAATAATGAACTGGTTCTTTGAATAAGCAGAGCATTTTTACTATATATTTTGTATATAAAGGCTAAAATGTTTTAAGCTTTTGAGGAGAGGAGAAGAGTGTCTTAGTCTAGCATTTGTCTTTGAGACATTGCCAATACTATCTTAAATAGCCTTAAAAAAGCACTTTGTCTTTAATAACATGAGATTTTGTCCAAATGCCAGAAAAATGTAGGGCCCACATAGCTAACATTAAACTTTATAAACTGTAAAACATAATGCGATGCACTTACTTTCTCAGATGCAGACATTCTAATGACGGACAAAACACGCATGTCCGAAATTTGCTGATCAAAACCCTCTTAACTTAATTTGAGCTTGATTTGGGTAAAATGTTAACAATATTATGACACATGCAAGTGTCGGACCATACATAAAGCCACAATATCAACTTTGACAATACTGTGTTTAATTATTAAAAAAAAAAAAAATGTTTTTCACTTTTTTTTTTTTTTATGCGAACCACACTTTTAGGGCTTTTTTTTTATTTGCATGTTCACACTTGAGTTTACAAGAACTAACCTTATATTATATATATAATATAAATATATATTATATAAACCTTATATATATAACCCTTTTTCAGTAACCATAAAGTAATTTAAATCCTTCTACTTGAGTTTCATAGGGCACTTCTCCAATGTTTCTGACCAATTCAGTATAAAATAATAATAATAATAATGAAAATAATTGATTTTTACTGTTATTATTATAAAATAATAATAATATATTAAATAAAATAAGAAATATATTGTACGATTGTACCTGCTGTACTATAAAATAAGAAATCGAGTATTTAATAAAAAAGATATATTTTACTTTAACTGTAAAATTACAAAACAAATTTTTACGTCTTAATTTCATTTTCAAACGTTAAACAGTGCTTTTATTTTGACAAGTTGTTGGCAAATTGATGTCTTCGCTTTAAAAAAAAATAACATTTACATTTGTGTTTCAATATTTTCTGTAAGTTGCTGTTGAAAAATGTGTATTGTCAATAATTGAAATTGAAAAAGAGTTGGAAATGTGTGATGGATCAGTGAAGGTGATTTTTGATCAGTGAACCTTACCAGACAGTCCTCTGTATGTAGGAGATGGTGGGCTTGGCAGCTCTGACTCCTGCTCTGAGAAGAATATCACTGGGTCTGGGAGCTTAAATTTGTTTGTTAAACAGTGTTTAACTGGGTCCTGCAAGGTGTATCTGAAAGGCTCAGATAGTTTCAGACCTTGCATGTACACTCTTACACTCAGTTCCTCTTCTGGATCCTCTGATCTCCTTGGATTTAAATCTGCAAGAGCAGAAGCACAAATTACATTTAAAATAACATGAATTACAAATTGCATCAACACTGATGATATAGACATTTCTTAAATGTTCTGCTACACCAACAGAGGTCAGAAAACTATCTCTGACATACAGTAACTACAAGAAATTAAGAATTATCAGAAACATCTACGTATGTAATGTAAACTTCAAATAATAAACCACTGGTATTAGAGTGGATATTTTTTATTACTAAATGTCCAGTTCAAATTAAGTTATGACCTATAATCTCTAAAAAAAGATCAATATACAGGTAAAAAAAAGTATGTCTTTGTCTTGTTGATTTGTGATTTATGTGAAAACAGAAAATCAATGAACTAACCAAACAAGTCATGGTCTACAGCACTTTCAACTGAATCTGGGGCAGAAGGGGTCACAGGAGGGCCGAGATCTTCTTCACAGTGTGTGAAAGACAAGTAAAATGGAGTGTGAATCATCTCTTGGTTTTCCTTATTATCCTCATCTGAAGAAATCCATATCTCTTCTTCTATTCTCCTGTCCTCATGTAGAGTTTCAGGAAAAGATCTTTCACCATCCAACTGATCTTCCTCCCCAGAAGAAATACTGTCTGAGGAGTCGTCGCTTCTGTCGTCTGAGGAGGCAAAGACAGATCTAGAGGAAGCTGAGGAGTCAATAACAGATGGAGAAAAAGCTGAGGAGTCCGAGACAGTTCTGGGAGAGACTAAGGAGTCGTATCCTTGGCTTTTAGAAGCAGACGAGTTTGAACTTGTATTGATGGTATCTGGAGGATAAAAAGAGGACTATAAAAAAGTTGTCATACATGATATAGAAAATATAATTATTTTAAAATTGTTAAATATTATATATACACTACCGTATTAAAGTTTGGGGTCAGTAAAAATGTATAATGTTTTTGAAAGAAGTATCTTAAGCTTGCCAAGGCTGCATTTATTTGATGAAAAATACAGTAAAAACAGTAATACTATTACATATTAAACTAACTGTTTTCTACTTTAATATATTTTAATGTAATTTATTCCTGTGATGGCAAAGCTGAATTTTCAGCATCATTACTTCAGTGTCACATGATCCTTGCGGCTCAAGAAACATTTCTTATTATTATAATGTTGAAAACAGTTGTGTTGCTTAATATTTCTGTGGAAACCATGGTGAGTTTTTTTTATTTTTTTTATTCTTTGATGAATAGAAAGTTCAACAGATCAGCATTTATTTGAATTATAATTCTTATGTAACATTATAAAGATCTCTACTGTCAATGTTGATAATTTTAGAATCCTTTGTGGGATAAAAAAAAATCATTAATTTCTTTATTTTTTAACATACTGCCTCAAACTTTTCAGCGGTAGTGTTTTATATTTGTATGTAAATTAAATATTATATACATTATTATATATAATATATAATTCAAATAATTATTTTATATAATAATTAACAGTTATCAATGAAAACCTGAATCTGAGTAATCTTCATCCTCTATTACACAGGCATCACTCTTCTTATGTGTATGTACTTCATCAGCTTTCATCTCATCACCCTCCTGAAAAACACAATAGACACCAAACATGTTCATTATTGGCAGCGTTCAATCATCAACTCTCCTAAATACAGTGTTATCTCCCAAGCAAACATCACAATTTCTGCTCAAAAATCAATATTTATTTTTATACGTGCATCTGCATTTCAAATAAGTGAAACAGTACCTGAGCAGACAGATCAACTTCCTTAGATAATGGATCCTCCACCTTCTCAGAATTCTCTTCATCTTCTTCCTCCTCACTTTCTAACACCATTGGCCTGGAATGCCTGCGTTTCACCATGGTCTCTTCACTGGCATTTTTGGTCATGTCCTCTCCAACATTATCTAGGGCTGTTTGCTGCTCTGGCTCTTTAAGAAATAAACGTTGAGCATATTTTGTATAAGATCTACTTAAACTTTATACTGTGAGATATAAATTCACAATTGAAAGATACGTCACATTGAAATAAAGTCAGTTAATTAATTTCCATAGTTAGATCCTTTTTCCACACTCAAAAAGGTTTTTCTAACTCCATGTGAAAAAGCCAATGCCAAACTGACCTTCTTCCTCAGTTTGTTCAAGACCAGGAGAAGGACAGATCCTTTTAACATCAGTGGAGTCCCGACCTAATGGATCCTTCCTTTTTAACTGAGCATAATGGAAAAAATAATGAAGTCACACAATGATTCTCAACCAAGCAGCCTCAGCAAACTTTCGAGGGGGCCTCAAGAAGACTTACAATTATAGAATATAAGACAAAGCAATCCCTAAAGACAACTGAAAATCTAATTCTAAATACTTATTTTTTTAATTCACCCCTCCAACAACCCCAACACCTATATTTTTCTTTTTCTTTTTCTTTGAAGAAGCATGGCTACCAGGATCTTGAAAAACCTGGATAAACAAGGTAGCCTTATTTTTAAACGTATGATTTCTAGATTTGGAAACGTTAGGTGAATTAATCAAATTGTGTAACTCCATGGTAATAATGTATATTCATTTTTGTAGCCAAGCTGTAAAATATTTTATTGGGTAGAAACCGAGGAAAAAATATATCACTGGAAAATTCATGTTTTTGTGGACAATGGTGTGAAAATTTTTGAGAACCATCTCTTCATTATTCATTACAGTTTTAAACCTCTTATAAATTTCCATTTCATTATAGGTGTTATTTTTTATCCAAAAATAATAGTGCAGGCAATACCAAAGTGTTAAGCATGCACTTCTCTACAGAAAACATACTAAATCAGTTCTTCTATATTTTCTATATATATATATATATATATATGAAGTACCATATTTGTACCTTAAATGATGGTAGTTTAATGGCACCATGCAGACTCATTATTTTTCCTGTGCCCAATACAGAGCCTTCTCTCTCAGCAGTCATTCTCAGGCATTGCCCCATCGCTTTAAGCTTGATGTCTTTATTTCCTCCTGATTTAACAGATGGGGCAGATACCTGGGGGCGCACAACATGATATATATGAAAATAATGTTGAAATGGTAATGGAAGTATAGATCGACTCTACACAGTCCATCACTACAGTTGAAATATGAAACAAATCCCACCTTAGCTGCCTGTTCTTTGTCATCCCACCACTCATCAAACGCTTTGTAGGCCACAATCTCAATCATCCTGCGATGTATGTCTTTCTTTACGATAGCCCGCAGCTCTGCAGCAACAACAGCTAGAACTCCATCCACTGTGGCCTTTTGGGGCAATTCTTTCATAGGGACGTACCCCGGTGGGGGCACTGAAGGGTCAAACCTGGGCATAGAGGGAGGAGGCCAAGGTGGTCTGAACCTTAACATGGTAGATGAACACCCAGCGGAAGGGTAAGGTGGGCGATGAGTCATGAAATTGAAAGGTGGGAAGGGGGGTGAGAATGAGGTTTGCACTTGTGTTATTCTAGTTGGGATAGGAAGAGGTATTGCACTACTCTGCCAGTTAGGTGATCTACAGACTTGTTTGATCTTTGGAGGAGGGTACAATGAACAAGAAGTCGGAAGAGTGTATCCAGGTAACAATGGAGCCCTAGGAGAAGGAGGACCCAGTTTTGTTGTCATATTAGGAGGCACAAGGGAGGGGTAGTGAGTAGATGGTGGTATAAGAATTGGATGTGGGGGCATTTGAGGAATTGGAGGGGGTAAAGAGCTCCTGTTAGTGCAGATCACTGGTATACTAGATGGCTGATCTGAAGTATCTTCATCTTCTTTTAGGTTGACCTAGGGAAAAGATTCATATTGATGTAAATGCTTAGGGTTGTCTGCAATTCAGATTTGAATTGAGAATTCCTTTTATATTTTAAATCAATTCCAGAATTTGAACTAAGGCAGCAAACAAAAGTAGATGGCAGTCTAGTTCTATATCAATCACTTACAGTAGTGCTAGAGGATATCTTGGACAAAGGCTTCTTGATTGATTGAAGTTCATGTTCATCTTTTGCCACATCACAGAGTGGAATGAAACTCGCATCCTCAAGGCTTTCTCTTGGATGAGAGTATGTATTGAGATGGGAGCCAGTATTATTTGCACTAGACGATGTTTGGTCACAATTTAGGACAACATCTATGGAGCAAGAAGGAGAGTGGCTGGGATCATGCTCTTCGGTAGAGGTCTCTGAGTCTGAACCCTCTTGGTTCAAAAGGGGCAGAACTGGACTTCCAGCACTAAGAAGCATCTGGATGCGAGAGTCTAGGCTTTCAGGCTTTGATTCCGGAGCAGGAGATTCAGGAGAAGGACACTGCACTATGGGGTCTGAAAGATCTTCTGTGGTTTCAGAGGAAGGGCACAGTTTTGGGGTATATGAGCGAGAAGATTGGGCTTGTGGTGGACAATAAGTTTGGTTCACCTCTTGAGTTTTGCAAGATACTTGGGAAGCAATTCCATTGAAAATATTTTCTGAAGCATTTGCATTTATCTGCATATCAGAATGAATGTGATGAACATCCACTCCAATAGCCTTTTGCTGCAATTTTTCTAAATTTGGAAGTGATGGTGGATCTTCAGCAACAGATCTGTGATTAACACTGAGGCCCTTGACTGAGTCAGTAAAGGTTTGGACTGTGAGCTTATCTGAATGTGATGGTGTGGCTGGACTTTCCTGAAATTTATTAAAAGGCACTTGATTGGCCATAGGTACAGAGCGGTGGTGACCTCCTCTGTATACAGGTCTATGTATATAGTGGTGTTGTGGCCTACGGTTGTATGCGTTTTGGTACTTGCTCTCGAGAGGTCTGACCCGGTGTCCTCCACGAACATGGTTACTAAGGTGATAGTTGCGTCCTGGAGTTCTTTGCCTATTCGAGAAGCTACTGTTTTGCGAGGGAGCTCCACCTAGCATCCAAAAGTTTTGCACAGCACCTTGAATAATGCTAGGTTTATTTGAGACTGGTTGAGTCAAATTACCCGACTGTTGCTGTAAAATGTTTGGGATGGATTGTTGAATAAAAGGGACAATGAAGGCACTGGTTGTCAACGCAGACTCATTTGGTGTCCTTTCACACTGAGATGGTGTGCCTGGTCTACTGTGGGTTATAGAAGGCGTGCAAGGGGTATCTTGGTATTGAGGGGTCTGCCAGAAGCTGTTAGGAGTATCCTGATGCATGCTGGAGTAGGCAGTATCCATGGATAAAGGTGTAGAACAATCCAATGACGGAGAGCCATTACATAATGAGGATGATGATGATAGTGTGTACGACAGCTTCTTCAGTGGTCCACACTCCTGAAAGATTGAAAGAGATTTACAAGTGAACTAAAACAATTTTAGACAAGTTTCAATATAAAAACCTGAATTTGCAAATGCACTTTCTGTATACTTTGTGAGAATTTCTTCTCTAACCATTGTATGTCTCTTCTGATGTAACAGCAAAGTTTTAAACCATAAATGTTAAATGTTAAAACCAATATAATATAATATAATATAATATAATATAATATAATATAATATAATATAATATAATATAATATAACAAAAAGAGCTATAGTTATACAGATATAGTAAATGTACTTAAGCCAGAGGGATTCAATTAAAGTTCCAAGAGGTCAGGTCTCTATATTTCCTTCCCAGCTGAGGTATGGACAATACTTTTTTGGAATTGTTATTTTTATATAGATTTTTTTTTACAGTAAGTGCACTTGTGTGTAAGAAAGTACTGGTTAACCCTCAGAGGTCGGAGATCACGCCGGCGTGATCTGCTCGCTTTTTTCCTTATGAGTTGAATTGAGACCCCAAATACTCTTTTGACTTTGATTTTATAAAACAAGTTTCATACATCAATCGATTCTGTTAAATGTGTATTATTTTTGTGTATACTCACAATAAAAACAAAATGTTGTGCTTTTTGCCAAATAAAGAAAAATAATCATGAAGCGAGTTCTGCCTTCTCTCTGTCCGTGTAGTCCATTCTGAAACGCGTCCGAAAATTAATCATAACTCAGCGAATACTTCTCACACAGGCACGTGAGATATGTCTTTATGAAGCTTGAAATCTCCTCTTTTAAATGAAGTAATTTATATAAAAAACAAATGTTTTTAACTCATGTAATCCCTTTGAAAGCAAGGAGAGGTACCGTTTTTCCTTCTCCCTTCATTATCTCTAAATGAGCTGCAGCCGCCCCGCCCCCGGCGCGATTCACATGTAAATAGTTTACCTGATCTAGTATGCATCGCATACGCCCCCCGATCAATGCCATAAAAACACAGTTTGTTCATCAGACTTCAGACTGATAGTTCATCGCGTTTTGAGTATGACACGCTTCTCCGGTAATAAAGACTCCCTTCAGATGATTCTGGACAGCGAGGAAGAATGCACCTTTTCCTCAGAGGACGAACGGCAGCATTTTGAAGAGCGAATTCCGCCGAGAACACAATTTCAGAGTAAGTTTTACTTAAAAGTCTTTTGTCTTTTATTTTTCGTGTTCGCATTTATGAGGAAAAAACAATATTACGTGACAGTTCTCCATTATGGACGCGAGCGCTCTAAAAAAAGCACTAAAAGACTTTCAAACTTTCACAGAGACCTCAAAACAGAAAGTACAAATCCTTTCTTTAAAACGAATTTCGTTTTGTATCAATTGTATCTTAATTTTAATAATTTTTTCATTAACAAATTTCCTGGATTTAAAGTAAATATAGGCTAGCAATCACAACATAAGGTGCTTGAACTGGAGATCATCATGAACCAGACCGTAGCCTATACTCGCCTCACATGTCTAAAAAATGTGAAATATATTTACAGAAAGCTGGTTCTAAACAAACCATCCAAAACACTAGCCTACTGCGAAGATCGCGAGTCAATAGCCTATCGTCAACTTCATCTTTGCCAGAAGTTAAATTTAAATCGCGTGTGTGAATGAATGATGATGTTTTAGCAAACTGAATTGCTACTGAGATGAGTAAAAATCGACTGAAATATGAATACATAGATAAAATGTAGGCCTATAATCTTTTTTTTTTTTTTACAAAGAAAGAGTACACTTGAAATATTGTTGAAATTGTAATTATTGTTGTAATTGTAACCTTTTTAATAAAATAGCAAAACATATTTACAAGATAGATGTAAGCAAAATCTTAAATGGTCAATATAAGTCTTCTAAATATATCTGTTGTTCTTGTATTGTGGCTCAGTCAGTTTCACACCTGAGTGAATGGCTCATCATTATGCAAAGTGGGTGGGACACTGTAATCTAAGGTGTAAACTACTCCTCCCCCTCGCATATTGGCTTTCCAAGCAAAACCTGTTTTACATCAATTTAAATCAATGTATGGTTTTATGTGAACGATAAAGCAAGACTATTTTCACATAATTTTGAAGAAAAAACACTAGGCGAGGACATCCATTTGTCAAAAGTCTTATTGACACATATTTACTATGTGTTTTGTGGCCTTATTTCAGAATTTTTATTTTTTATTTTTTTCAATAACCACGCATAAACATTATTCTCTCAAAAATGAAAACATGTACATACACATGGCTCACATATTATGGTAGCCCTGTTTGTGCTTTATAGAGTGAATTTACACCTTTGCCATTAATATGTTTATAAGCAACTGAAAAAAGCACAAATGTCAGGGCATGTCAGAACATCTCAAGGGCCCCAAAAACAGCCCAGACCCCAGAGGGTTAATATAAGGTAACGACATGGGTTATGGTTAGGTTTAGGTGTAGGTTCAGGGTTAGTACTTATTACCCAGTTGCCAGTTATTGTAATAACTATAAGTACATAGTATGTACATGGGGAACAGGACTGTAAAATAAAGTGCTACCATGTTTCCACCTGGGCAACAGTAGTACTTTGTAAAAGAAAAATATCTAAAACAAAATAGTCATCAAGGATGAGGTTATTTGTAACGTTTAGGCAAGAATCTGGTGAGAACCCAGTTGCAGCAGTATTTATTGAAAACAAAAACAACGATAATCCAAATACAGGATTAAAACCAGGAACCGGAGCAGGAACATGAAATATAATTAAAAGAGAAGGAACTCAACAGCTTCACACAACATGCAAAAACAACAGACAAGACTGAAACACAGGGGTATTTATACACAGGAAGAAACAAGTTAACGAGGTAACGAGACACACCTGGGTAGACTAATCAACATGGAAAACTACAAGGAACTACAACATGGCACTCAAAACAGGAAGTAAAACACAAATCCCAAAACCAACACAGAGCACATATGACAATATTGGGTCCCAGGAGACAAAACAGTTGTGTCTGAGAATTAAAAAAATTAATAATATTTCATCAGTTGAGCCCAATTGGATATGAATATTAAAAGGCAAGATCAGGTGTTGTATTAGGCTATTACTATTTTACATTTAGATACCTATGTATGGCAGGCCATATGATGTGAGTGGGTTCAGGTTTTTCCTCTTGAAGTCTGGACCATTTTTATATTTAGCTTAAAATAAGTATCTACTAAAAACAAACAATGTACATAATAATCAAAACGCTCTCATTATGAGCAGAAAACAAAGTTAACTAGTAATTCCAAAGTTTTAGTTGTCTTTCCTTGCCATCTACAAATAATTTTCCCAATTATAACATAGTTTATTATAAAATGCTCTTAGCATGCTAATTAATAGGCCTAATGCTACATGTCGTCACAAACCTGGTTTAAACGGTCGGAGCCATATATTGTATGACAGATAAAAATAACTATATTTACTGCATTCTCGTTTTATGAAGTGTTTTATCGAAAGCATAAAAAAAAAATTTGTTGATAAAATAACCGAGAGAGAAGCAATGCCCATGGAACGGAAAGGGCTTGAATGAAACACGTTTGGCTTTAGATAAAATATTAGATGAGCGTTTGTGGTGTGAACTGCTCCGTTGTTTTGATGCGCTGCCCACTTTAATCTGTGGAAAAGTTTTTGTCTCACGGTCCGGTTCGAACCAAGCCAACAATTTAACATCCCTTAAAGATAAATTATTTCAGCAAATGTGAAAAGAGATTAAAGAATCACACATTTTTAAGGGTGCTGAAAGATGAGATAGCCTATCACAGATTAATAGGGGCCTGAGAAAGGGGGTGAAAAAGAAAAGAAATGCCTATGGTCTTGTACTCACAGTGAAAGAGTCAGTGATGAAAGATGGTGACTGGGGTCCCCAGGCCTCTTCTCCAACAGGGAGAGTAAAAGGTGTATATAAACCACTAACAAGCATCTGGAAGTAACGGTTCCTCTTCACACCTAAAACCAGTCAGTCAATAAAGATCATGAATTACATAATGCATGCAAATACAGTAAATGTGTGTGCATAGACATGTTTATGAAAACCTTTATTTGGAACTGATAAGGTAGCAAGAAAAAAATTGAGAATTAAGAGATGGAAAAATGTATTTACCTTTGGGGTCAAACTCCACATGAATGTTGTTTCCCATCACAGAAGTGTTGTGGAGGTTTTTTACTGCATTATTTGCTGCCTTTACAGATTGAAAAATGACCTTTGCTATTCCTAAATGCTTCTTATTTTTCGGGTTATATAAAACTTTCAAATCTTGAACCTCTCCAAAGTGTTTACACATTTCAGACAGGAATCCATCTCTAATGTTGTCATTAAGCCTTGCAAATGTCAACTCCTTCGGCGCTCCAACATAATGCTCATCAACCTAAAAAAGAGATTTACTGACATAATATGGCGGGGGTTTTTTTATAAATCCTAGCCAATGTAAAACAAACATTATCAAATTCATTGTAACACCACCTACTGTTTATTTACATGAATTGTATTGTATTTTTATAAGTGTTTTTGCTCTGGTCAAATTCATGTTACAAACACAATGTTACAATACTTTATCACAATACCACTTTGTGATGAATAGTTCAATAACAATATCTGCCGGAAGGGATTTTTATTTAGGTCAGAGAAACTAGATAGATTTAAATAGATTAAATATATTAAAATAGGTTAAATAGGAAAACAACAGGTTAGTTTAGCAATTATAAATAAAACAGTAGCCAAATAGAACATTTTAACATTTTTTTTCTTTTGGACTCCAAACATAAAGAATGTCAATAGAAAATAAGGGTTAAATGTTTATCATTTTAAAAACGTTGCTTTTACTGTAGGCAAAACATTACAAAATGCATTCATTTTATGCTGTATCTAATACTAACCTTGAATTTGGGGACCAGGAGATCTGTTTCTTTGAATTTTGTCCAAAAGCGAGTAATTCTGGGATCTCGAACAACATCCACAGGGAAACATCCAGGATGCTGACAGACAACAATTTAGTAAGCTTCAGTTGTACAATGAAAAATACAACTAGACTGTGTAAATAATGATTTATTGAAAATAATGATATAGGCTAGGTCATTAAGTTTGATAACTAAGCATTATGTTAACGTATAAATATTAGTAGCCTAGGCTATTGTTGTTCGCCTTGAAATCATACTCACCGGTGCGCTGAAGTGCTGTCCATCATATCGGTACAGTTTCTGACTTCCGTTGCTCAAATCCGGATCAATAATCAGTTTGTAACAACTCCAGTTTGGAGTTGCATCTTCCAGAGGATCAAAACAACCAGTTTTTAATAATGTATCTAAATTGGAGAATCACAGCACACGATGAAAGGGACTGTTTCCACACAACGGAAACAGCGGTTGAGTACCGCATATATAAGTAGGCCTAAGTTACATTAACACATATTTTGATACACCTTTATTTCTTACCGTTATCTTTCCGTTGACCCTCCTTTTCGACGCTTTCGAACATGATTCGCAGTCATTGTACAATGTTAGTAAATTTCTCTTTATAGGACGCTGATTAAAAACGATATTTCCTGTAAGTATCAGAAGGCTGTTGTCAGGAATACACTGTAGGTCTTACGTGTCCCCCAAGAGAAGCAGTACATCACTGCTGCACAACAGGTGGGAGGAACCTGCCGCCACACCCGCACTGTCATCAGGACAGATACAGAAGAAGAAAACAAAAAGAAAATTCACTGTGGATCTGCAGAATCCTGCAACTGATTTCAGTAGGCATTATGAACAACACAAAATGTAACCAAGACACAAATTCTAACGAAATCTGCTAGCGTAAAATATTGGATACAAACATTGCAATAATTATTAGGCCTGTTTGTTTGTTGGACACACGACTGTTCATATAATCTATACAATAATAATAATAATATTGATAAACCTTTATTTTTTTACATAGAGAGTTAGAACAACTACTACCTCAGGAGGATTGTGGTCATGTGTGAAATTGATTTTGCTAATGTGATTTGGTAGCTGGGTAACGGTGTTAAATTACTTAATGTTACTACATTTGATCTAACTGTAAGGATAAAATCTCCTGGGATGGGGAAATGTGGGTACTTTCCAGCACAGTCACAACATGGCTAATACACTCTCCAAAAAGATGTTGTTGGAGGATGTAATGAATGGCCATGAAAATACTTTGACTGGCTGATTATAAAACAATGCATTGCATGACCATTCCCTTTTGGACCACATTTAGAATAACATAATTGTTACATATACTTTTTTGGCTTTATTATGACTATGCCTAAACAAAAACAGAATTGTAACTTGATTCTTAGCCATATAATATAGGGCCAATTCTGCATCGTCCAAAATTGACCATGGCTGGACCATGTGATTGTTACGGAATGGCTGTGTCAATGAAGCACACGACGAAGGATGATTCCAGAAAATAGTCTTTTAATCAAAACCCACAAGGAACAGGAAGAGAAACTCAAAAACAACCATCCAACAAAGACAATGACAGACAACTAGACAGAACAAGACTTAAATACACAGGTGACAGGGAGGAACTGATTGACAAGATAACTGACATGCAGCTGAACCAATAGAACTAATGAGGGTTACCATGGGAACAAATGAATGGCGGGAAACTGAACAAAAGAAACAAAGAAAAGAGTCCAAAAACAAACAGACATGTAACAGTGATCATGTTCATTTCTTTCCAACAAACTCTGTCAATGTCTGCGCACAATTTTCATTTCATTTGGCCCTGCTGGTGTGTGCAGATTTGGCTACTATCTGACTGAAACCAAACTAAAACACAAAAAAAAACTAAGGGGCCGTTTACACAACACTGTTTTCAACTAAAACGTGAAAACTTTTTATGCGTTTTGGCATTTTGGGGGTCTGAATTTGCAAACTTTTTAAAATGGGTTTCAAAGTGCAAGTTTTTGAAAACAATACCATTATTGTCTCAGTGCAAACTACAAAAACGTGAATTTGTGAAAACAGTGACATCATGCACATGCATATTACGTCATGTGTTCAGGCGCTTAGTTTTTCTTTACAACGTGACATCGCCAACTACTGGCCTGGCATGAATAATACAACGTTTTTAATAAAAAATAATAATAGGATCAGTGTGAACAGGGATCATTTTAGTTGTCTTACTTCTGTACTTAAAAAACAGTTTTTTGTACATTGTTGTCGTGTAAACGTGCCCTAAAGACATAGAAATAACCCTGACATTACGGCTGGAGGTGGAGCCGGGGGACTGGGCGGAACTGGAGACCGGAAGACCTGAGGCAGATTCACAAGTTATGGATGACAGCATACTCACATCAGGCTAGCTTATATACATTTTATTAGAATAAATGAAACCCTGGTTTCACAGACAAGGTTTAAGCTTATACGTTGGCCAAACAAAGAATCATTGTCCGATATATCAGCATTCATATCCCCTAATCTATAAATATACTTGTATCTACGCTCTCCTCGTAAAATAACTTATAAGCATGTGTAACCGGTATGTAGTGCGCCGTAGATACTTTTTTTCTTTGTGTATCATAAGCCAGGCTTATTTCAGTTAGTCTGACTCATTGTCAAATGATTTGGTTTCATAGCTAATTTAGCATATAGCTCAGGGGCGTCGCTAGACACCTTTTACTGGGGCACGTGCCCCAGTATAAATCTGCTGTGCCCCAGTAAATCTGAAGTTTGAGTTTAACAATTTATTGTATTCGTCAGTGTATTTAATATGAATTATATTGTAGGGTAATAGAAATTCTCTATTTGCAACGCAGTAATAAAACAATCAACGCTTGTAAAAGCAACGCAGTTTAACCGAAAACAGAAACTGAACCGCGCGACAGAAATCCATGTCCGCGAGCGTCTGTTTCCAAGCAACTGCAGTGCAGCGCGCACATATTTGAACACACTGAAGTCCGGTCAGGTGTTGGCACGCTATTATAGGCTATGAAAACATTACGAAACAAAAGTTTGTTGATAATACAAATAATCTTATTTTTATTCATTATTGGCTTCTGTAGATGGACATCAGACTTTTTTTTTTTGTACGAAGCAGGGACAGGGAAGCAGAAAGGAGAGATGATTAGTTTGAGGTAAGACTTGATAAACAATTTACATCATCAGACATCAGATGCAAAAGCATCAAGCCTCAGAAAAACCCATATGAAAAACCTCTGCCAAGAAATGGAATTGCACTTTACTATAGGCAAAAAAAACTTTTATACAGAAAAAGAGTGCACTAGTCTCGCATTAGCCTACAATGAATGAGAGAAGTGCAACGTGCATTATGGCGGAATAAGTCCCGTATTTTGTTCCGATCAGACTGTAAAAGAAGACGGACGACGCCGTAGCCTACTCTCTCTTCCATTGAAGAAAAGTGACGCCTTTCTTTGAGTCTGCGCAGTAGTGAGCGTGAAGTGAGAAACTTAGTTTTGAGAAAGAAAGAAATCATTTTTACCCCCTTGAATTTCTGTTTATATGCATTCTGTTTACATGCATACACACACACACACACACACACACACACACACACACACACACACACACACACACACACACAGAGACAGTGCTTTAGAAATAGAGTTGAGTTTCTGACTTGCCATTTTTGCATATTCAGTGTGTGTGTGTGTGTGTGTAGATCCGTATACATATATGAGCTACAACCCAGCAAACACAGAACGTTCCCCTAACGTTCCCGTTTGGTTCCCATTTGGTTATTTTTTGGGAACCAAACAAGAACGTTCTGGGAACGTTCCCTGTAGGTTATTTTTAGGATCTATGTTTATAACATTAAGGGAACGTTCCCAGAACGTTCCCTGTAGGTTATTTTTAGGTCTAAATTTATAACCTAAAGAGAACGTTCTGGGAACGTTCCCTGCAGGTTGTTATTTAATAACCTAAAGAGAACCTTCCCAGAACGTTCCCTGCAGGTTATTTTTAGGTTTAATTTTTATAACCTAAAGAGAACCTTCCCAGAACGTTTCCTGCAGGTTATTTTTAGGTTTTATTTTTATAACCTAAAGAGAACCTTCCCAGAACGTTCCCTGTAGGTTATTTTTAGGTTTATTTTTTATAACCTAAAGAGAACCTTCCCAGAACGTTCCCTGTAGGTTATTTTTAGGTTTAATTTTTATAACCTAAAGAGAACCTTCCCAGAACGTTCCCTGTAGGTTATCTTTAGGGTTAATTTTTATAACCTAAAGAGAACCTTCCCAGAACGTTTCCTTGCAGGTTTTAGGTTTTTATTTTTATAACCTAAAGAGAACGTTCTGAGAACGTTCTCTGCAGGTTATTATTTTAATATCACTTACTATTAACAGGCAGATTCGACAACGTCGTCAGTACGGTCCCCTAAGGTTATAAGATAACCAACAACGTTCAGATCTATTCGCAATAACTTTTTATTAATGATATTTTAAATTATGTTATATATTTTAATTCTATATGTTAAATGCTGCGTGACTTTGAAGTGTTTTAATGCGCATGCGCGTGATCAAACACTGGAGCACGTGCGCTGCGCGAGAGCAGATGGAAACGTCATCGACAACTGACAAACAACAAAACTCCCGTCTCTCGCTGTTGGTTTCACTGCTTTCAGGTAAGTTTAGACAACAAAATCTCACAAATAATACACACAAACGCCCCTGACACATTTCTTACGTGTAATTGACACGCTTCTGTTAAATATTTATTTAAAAAAAATGGTTTTATGTCTTTGAAAAAGTCCGTTAGCATCTACGCTAGCTAACCGTTTTCAAAAGACAACGTTAGGCCTAAGTTACGTTAAGTTGAGGTCTTATTTGTGAAAGTTTGGGTTTTTAAACACATATTTAGTGTAGATAACAGTTTTTGATAGTTTTGCTGGTAATTTGTCAATGGGAAGTAAGCTCATTTATTTAGGCTAACCTAAAAGAATGCACTGTATTGTTAACTTAATCAGTGACGTCACTTACCATTACCAATATTGCTAAAATGTGATTTCAGAATAGCGAGAGAAAAAATAAAACTTTACAACAAGGGGTGAGTTATTGTTTAATCATGATGATAATTCCATATGCATTTATTTCACAATATATTACCTTAAGATTTGTATATTTATCTTTTATGCATTTCACCTCTGTTCTAGCTTGGTTCCTTGTAATAAACCTATCACATGTAATATTTTTGGCTTTGTGACAAACAGCATGTTATGTTCCTAGATCATCATGCTGTGATGGCCTGCTGCACTCCCTGTCCAAGAAAATCTCTATGAACCATATGACTAGTGTTGGATTACATTTTTATTAAAAGTTTAATTTAGTTTTTCCACTGCAAAACACTAGTAAGCAAAACCACCTCAAACATGCAGTGCACTGCTGTTCAAAGGTTTGGGGTCTGTAAGATTTATGCTTTTGAAATAAGTCTCACGTTTTAAAATCATTAACCCCAAGTTTTTTCAGTGAGATTGTCCTTGAGAACCCTGTAAGCTAAATAATCAGCTAAATAATAGGCGACTAATACAATATTATAATGGTCATAGTTATAATAATTCATTTAACTATTATGATAACATGATATCCTGATGATTACTATATTTTATTTTATTTCTTTAGGTCTGTTTTGAATTATGTTGGCCAATGAGACTGACACCATACTGTCCAACTCAAAGGTATTTATGTATTTTTTTTTTATTGATCAATACTGAAATTCTTTGTACTTTTAAATGCGGTTCAGGGGGTCGACAACTTTAGGCAGTTATTTTTCACAGATTTATTTATTTAATGTTTATTTGACAGGGACAAATGCATAGAACATTGCTTTATAAAAAATTACAAAGTAGATGCCATGCATACAGGTTTATAGCCATGACTAATTTGCAACCCCTTGATATCTTGGGCAGCTGTGGCTCATACTCTTAGCCTTTAAAAATGTTTGAATTGATATCCCAAATGCAATATCAGGGGGTAAATATATCAGTAGAGTTCTTAAAGTTATGGCTTTGCTCTTGTTACCAGATGAGATAAAATCCCTATTGTTTGGCCCTGTATTCTTCAGGACAAGACCTTGATGCCATCCACAGTCAGTAGATGAAGAAGGTGAGTTTAGCCGAATTCAGTTCTCTTTCACTTTTTTTTTACAGACACGTGCACGCAAAATGAAGTCAAAATGGCGAGTTTCCTCTTGTCTTGTGTTTTAAACAGAAAGAAAACGGATGCGTGTCATTTATATTAGTTCTGCGCATTCGTCTTAAAGGGACAGCAGCCTAACGTACCCGCAGCTGTTTGTGTCGCCAATGGTGATCAAACATCAAAAGAGAAAATGACTTGTAGCTTTAGCAAAGATACATTAATTTTAAAGACTTATTTTACATTTTGATAAATCAATTTCTGTACCTGATAAGTTAGATTTAACTGAAAAACATAATGCACTGCTTATTTCAACTGTGTTTTTCTTCTATTGTATTTATCTATGCTTGTTATCTATTGTAATTTTCTATGCAGGTTCACTCCTCTACAAAATCCCCCCAATAGGGGTTATGAGGAGCGCCCAGCGGTCGAACCGGAAAGAGGTCTAAGCATTTCCGCTTTTCACTTCCGTACACATCTGCAGCGGTAGGTGATCTCTGAGTTTACTGTTAATTTTTGCTTATTACACTAAAATTCTTACTTCTGTTTTCTGCTCTATGTCGGGGAAAATGAGTAGTACAAATAGGTTCTGTACTCATAAAGTGACGTCAACATCAGCAGTAGCATTCGCCGTCAGGCAAGTGTTATTTAAATAAACTCCTGATGTACTTACAAACTTTCCAATGCCTCGTTTAATGAGTACAGAACCTATTTGTACTACTGTAGTAGTTTGGTACCATTCTGGGCATTATTAGTGGGGTAATTTACCAGATACAAACCTGGAGCCGTTAGCGCATGCACTAAACCATACGGCTGATATCTCTAAATAAACTCTAAATTTTTCAATATCGTGCAGCACTAATATTGAGCATATCTTAAAGTGAACCTGGAATGATAATTTGTGATACCAGATGAGATGTATGTATGATAGATTTTGAACTGTACTATTTTTTTTATTTCAGGTTCCAGCGGAAGGCATCAAGGCATCAGACGTTGGCCTGGACAGATGCACCTGTAAACTACACCGACCTTTGCTTTTGCATGGATGGCTGATTATTACCATGTTCTGTGAGGGTTTCATTATAGCAAAACTGAGCACCTGTGACAGTGGAATTTGTAGGTGTAAAGTCACAGAGATTAAAAAAAAAATTGATAGCAGTTTCAAACTTTTTTTCACTTTCTTTCTCATAAACAACACAGCAGTTACAGGTTTTCAAATTCTTCATTGGAGGTGAGACTTGTACATAAAAGGTAGAGCGAATTCGCAGGTCAGAGTTCACTAGACTTAAATATTATTTTCTCTGTTTTTTATTTGACTTCAGAGAGAGAGGCTTAATGGGTACCCTTACCCCTATATAAAACATTCCTTTTTTGATTTGTAGTCTGAAATAATAAATAGTGCAATATAAATAAATGCAATGTAGTGTTTTGAAATATATAAATTTTTCTATACACATTGATGCTGAAATATCTGAATAAATACATGATACCAGCAGCGCTCGTGCTCTCATATCTCCTACAGCTTGTGACACACAATCCCACCTCACTCTTTTCATTTGCTCCAGATGAATATTAATGCCATTACAGGGCTTGAATTTTGGCATGGGATTGTGTGTCCATGTAACACGTTGTCTTTTTATTTTCTTGTTAAATTTGCAGATGGTGTTGGGAGTTTAAATGTTTTGAGCGGTGTGAAGGTTGGCACATTCATGTATATTGTATATAAATAAATACTTTTTCAACTTTTTAGCCAAAGTTATAGGCTACAGTTTGCAAAAGATAGTTTTAATTAAAATGTTTGTGCAGTTTATTTATTGAAATATTTTCATGTTTGAAATATTAAATGTAAATTACTGTTCCTGAATACATTTTGCTAACGCTGTTTTTAATGACTTATTTTAGGTTGATAATTAAAGAATTAACAAAAACATGGATTGTGTGCTGATTTATTTAATACAAACTGATTGATTTACTTATTAATGATAGTTTCTGTAAATTCAATTTATTGTAATAATATATTCATAGGATTCGTAAGTGTTTGAACAATAAACAATGTAGAATATGTTTGTAGACCTATAATTTGTGTACAGGCATATCAGGATGTGTAGACGTTAGGAGAACGTTCCGAGAACGTTCTGGGAACCTTTCGGCAACGTTCCGGGAACGTTCCCCTAACCTTCCGGGAACGTTACGAGAACCTTGCGGGAACCTTTCGGGAACGTTCTGGGAACCTTTCGGCAACGTTCCGGGAACGTTCCCCTAACCTATAGGGAACGTTCTATTAACGTAAAGAAAACTTTCCTGGCTAACCAATAGGGAACGTTCTTGGGAACGTTCTGGGAACCAAAAACTAACGTTCCCAGAACGTTCCCAGAACGTTAAATTGTTAGCTGGGAATATATTGTTTCAGAGCAGCTTCACAATAGTAACAAATTAAAAAATCGCCTGAAAAGCAGCTTGGCCAACAAGCCAATAGTGTCAATATTCAGTTAATAGTCACTTCAGTGTTGATTCAGTTCAGTTCAATAACTGTATCAAACATCCTGTATAATATATAGTGTTTTTGGGCACATACATGTACATGTGACAAACTCCCATACACTTCCACTGCACACTGAACAAGCATCATCCTCATTCATTGGATCATTCATTGCAACATTTATCCTTTGTTTAAGAATCTATTATCTGCTTGATAAATAATTTATGCTATGCTGCCCACTAACATTCTTTTAAAGCTATTGTTATCAAATTTTTTGCCTTTCAAACACCTTAAAATACACATATGTAGGTCTGAGAAATCCAAATTTTCTCGGGGGAGCATGCCCCCGAACCCCCCTAGGTTAGCCAACTACCCAGCCTGGTGTTTTTTTTAAAACAAAACACCCCTGCCTGCAGCAATGTATAGCACAGAAAATACACTCAATGTTGTGTTCTGTACTACTGTCTTTGATTGTTTGTGATAACAATGAATCATTCTTTCGGATATCGGTATGCCACGGCCTCCTTAGTTACTTTTGCTATCTCAGACAAAAATGGGGGACCTGTGCCCCAGTAGAGCTTTATGTCTAGCAACGCCCCTGATATAGCTCAAACTTATGCTGGGAACTTATGCTGGGAAATAACCTGGTCCAGCACAGGCTAACTCTCAGGCACATCCTCTAACAGAATGATATTACCACTGACTCTCTCGCATACCATTATTTGACTTTATTAACCACTATCAGTCCAAAAATGAATACTGTACACAGAAAATCAACTTAAATAAGGCTACAATGATAAATCATACAATATAGACCTACAAACGTGTTCAATTATGTTGTATATTACGTTAACGCTGTATATATATATATATTTTTTTTTTTTTGTTAACGCTCTCTATATATATATTAACATAAACCATTGATATTATACAATAAAATTTAACACGTTTGTAGGTCTTGCAAAATGTATCATTGTAGCCTACAAAGTTTATATAGCCTACATATACATTACATACATATACATGCTAAAGGTTTTCTTTTCTTACTGGCTGAATGTTTTGTGCCCAAGATTTAATTAGATTGTTTTAAAATATATGAATACATTTCTCTCTGGTTTTGTTTGGCAGCTGTAGTACATTTTATGGTTATTAAAAGAACATTAGAACATTACAATAAAAAAAAAAGTTTTTTAAAGCAGAAGTTAAAATCACAAAATAAAAAATAAAAAAGCATAGACTAAATTTTAACTGATAAGATGAATCTGAGCTTAATAATTGGCATACAGTATATTTGATTTATCCCATTACAATATATATTTAATATACTCTATTATGTCTTTCAATTCAAACACAAATATACAATTGGACATTTCATTAAATAATTGTTCCTTATTTTTCCTTCTACTCTCTTTTCCTTTATTTTTTCCCTTTACCCTCCACCAACACATTAAAAAAACACACAATTAGAAAAATAAACAATAAGTACATAGTTAGACACTTTTACATATGAAAAAAGGGAAAAAAGAAAAAAAGAGAAAAAAAATGAATAAATAAAAAAACAATTAACATTCACATGTATATCAAACTCTTATAATTACACATAATTCCTAATAAGGAATTCAAGTAATATTATTTAAACAACAAATAATAATAATAATATTAAATAAAATAATAAATAAGTAAATTAAAAGGGAGGGAGGGTTAGGCCTAAATAAAAAAGGTAATTAATATATATTCATTTATTTAGAATATTCTTTGATTTAAGAGGTGCCCATATCAAAATTTATACTTTTGCTCTTATAATTTCATGTTATCCTCTCCACTTTAGAAACTATAAGTCAACATTTTAAGTGGATCAAAACCTTTAATCAAAGTTATACATGAATTTTGAACAATACCCGTTCTTGTCTTAGTACAACTTTGATGAACTTTTTTGATCCACTTCATATGTTGACTAAATCTAACCAATCATTTAAAATTGCAGGGGATTCTTGCTTTCTCCTTTAAAAGCTGTAGTAATTCTCAGTAATCTATGACTAATCTTTATATAAGTATTTGTATTTTTAATTAGCTTAACTTAAATTTGATTTTAGGTTGATGTCACTTTTTAATCTCTCTTTAGACAGCGCCCATCTTTTGGCAAATGTCACACTTTGATTATTATAGTTATTTTAATTATTTTGATGCTCATAATGCAGCAGAAGGACTTTGATAACTCTACACATAATATAACTTATTTCAGTATTTTGAGTTAAAATCTAATTATTGCAAATTATATATTTTTTTCTGATCAGCTCAATTCTGACCTGGGTTACACAAGCCTATTCATATATTTATTTTCGTTTTAACATTAGTTAACTACGCTACATTTGTTAACATTAACTAATAATGAACAGCACTACAGCATTTATTAATCTTTGTTAATGTTAATTTCAACATTTAATACATTATTAAAAAATAGTTGTAGGCTATTTGTTAATGCACTGTGAAAATGAATAAAATGTATTTTTATTAACAATAACGTTAGATTACAGATTATAGCCTACAGTAACAAATATAGGCATATTGCTCATGGTTAGTTCATGTTTAGTCAATACATTAATAAATGAAACCTCAGTGTAAAGTATTATCAAAAAGTCTCTTGTATAGGATTCAAAGTCCACATTGCGCTTTATCGCCATTCGCCAACACTCCGACCCAAGCACAACCCACGCGAGATAGGCCTAGCCTCTTGGCCTAATCTATGACACTATAGGCTCATAAATCATATTCACAGTTTTATTACAGCAAAATTATGTAGGCCTACTTACCACCCACAGAAGTGAAATTCGAAATAAAACGAAAGAGGGTTAACACGTCTTGAGGAAGAAAATTTCACTGTCTTTTAACTTTAAGCAGCTAGTTATAGACGATAATTATCAAAGAACATAGAAGTAGGCTACACGACCGATTTTGCATCGACTTGGGACTTGCACGCACATCTTTTTTTTTTTTTTTTTGTACAGAGATTATCCATAACACATGGATTTTCTCAAGGTTGCGTATCTGCTGTCATGCTTGACAGTTGTCAATGCAGGTAAGTTAATTTAATGCTTTCCTATCCACCTTATTTTGCAACGCGGAAGTAAGATTTTAGGAAGTAAGGTAAGGATTTTCTATTAATGTGTGTGAGAATAGTCAAACTATTTGTGCTACAAACAAGTGTGTTTATAATTATGACAATACATATGGTAGCCTAAGAAATAGGGGGAGAGCGGGACTCAAACTAACGCGGGGCTATAGTTGTTACACACCTGTTTTAAATACTTCCACACATATAGCATGACGAAACTTAGTGTTAGTTGCCATATTAACACTATAGCCGAAAAATCACGGAACATTTATTTTACCATAGCAAAAGTAAATTTCTCATGACTTATGTTAATTTTTCATGTCATTTTTTAGGTTAAAAACTGTGTTAGAACAATGCTATTCTTTTCATACTTTTATGAATTCTATTGAGAAAACTTGAGAAAAAGGTGAATAAAGATTGAGTCAATGTTCAGAAATGATTAATTATTATTATGTCTTGAACTATGTTGTATAGCTGTGTTTTCCGGTGTGTTAGTTGTCAAACTCAAAAACTGTTTTATTTTTAATTATTAAATATGGCATTATTTTATATTAAAAAGTTAATAATATTATTTTATTGAGAAAATATTTTAGTTTGATTAGATCAGATAGCATTTTAAGCTGTCATATGGTCATGTTACAATGTGCCCCTCACTTGTTACAATGCACCCCACCTATGGGGCATGTTGTCACATTTCACTTCCATTCTTTCAGGGTGTATCAAGAAAAAAGTATACACTATCTTAAAGTCCCCGTGAAATCAAAATTGACCCTATTTACTTTGTTAGCGCATATTACTAGTCTTGTGGTGAACAATTAATCCGTGCAAGTAAATATAAAAAAAATAAACATTTTACCATGGTAATCTTTAGTCAAAATCTGAAAAGTTACTTCCGGTCTGGAATGGCGTCTTTTTCTGATGACGTAGGCTTGAAGGCTTGGGTTTAAAACGCTTAACCACTCCCCTCAAACCGTTAGTCTACTATGAGCGAGAGATGAAGAGGAGGAGCGCTAAGTAAAACCCTGCCCTCTGTTCAATATTCCGTTTCACTGGGAAATACATCATAACACTGGAGAAAAGTCGTTTGCAACTTCCCGTTCATGGGGACTTTAATAAAACAAAACGACACTCGGTTACTAACGTAACCTCGGTTAAGTTTAGCTTACGCTACGGGAAAACTCCTTTTCTCGAGAATACGGAAGGAAAAAATGAAGGAAGGAAACTGAAGGAAAAAATTATCCTTAATTTTTAGAATGTAAAACGCATTTGCTGCAGCAGGCAGACATAGGCGAGACAGCTTGCGCACCTATTGGCTGCTCTGCGGCAACTGCTGCAACCTATCAGTGCGTCAGACATGACGTCAGCGCCAATGAGAGGCTCGCCTCACGCTGTCGTCATGGCCCGCCAAAAGGGGTGTGGCTTCAGCCTATAAAAACCCCTCGCCCAGGTTGCACAAGTGATTTCAGTCGACTGGAAGCGAAACCACAGTGCAGCACAAGCACGGCAGGCTACGCAACACTCGTTCCCTCTCTAGAGAGAACCGAGGTTACGTGAGTAACCGAGTGTCGTTCTCTTACGAGAGTACTTTCGTGTTGCGTAAGTTTAGCTTATGCTACGGGAACCCTATAAGCGCTGTGCGTGCTGAGTTTCCAACACTTATGTCCCAAGGGCAGTAGCCCGGGGCTCATGTATAAGTGAAGTAATCGCAACGGCAGAATAGGGCGGGATGACTCGGTGTTATGAGATAGGTGCATACACATATATACACAGTTAAGGCAGTATGACCACCTTAAACTGCATAAGCCCACAGGATGTTGCAGCATATCAACAGTCTAATCAAACTGGGTTGGGTAGACAATGTTAATAGCATAATCAGACTGAGAACAGTCTGGCCTGTAAGGCGGGTACTTCCAGGTTATAAAACCATACAAATGTAGACATCGAGGCCCAGCCTGCTGCCATACAAATGTCATGAAGTGAGACCCCACTTGTCCATGCCCACGACGGTCTACTATCCATCTGGACAGGGTCTGTTTCGAGACGGCTAGCCCTTTGATGCGGCCACCGAACGAAATGAAAAGCTGCTCTGTTTGCCTAAAGGCGGCAGAGCGCTCCACATAAATCCTTAAAGCCCTTACCGAGCAAAGGAGGTTAATCCCAGCCTCACTGTCAGACGCAGGGAGGGCCGATGGGGAAATAACTTGCGCTCTAAAAGGAGTCGCAAGCACTTTTGGGACGTAACCGTCCCTTGGTTTGAGGATGACCTTAGAGTCATTAGGCCCAAATTCCAGGCACGTAGCGCTCACCCGAGAGCGCGTGCAGGTCGCCCACCCGTTTTACTGAGGCTAAAGGCCCGTTCACACCAAGGACGATAACTATAAAGATAACGATAAAGATATAATTCTAAAAATCGTTCTCCATATTAAAGAATAACAGAGTTCACACCACAACTATAACGATAAAGATATGAGGAACGATATCGTTGGGATCACTTTCAAAACGATTTTTTTCCAGCTGTCGAACGATAAAACACTGACAGCCAATCAGAATCCATTCTAATTTAAAGGTCTCGCACATTTAAAATGGATCTGGATCATCAGGGCGCGTGCGTGCTTAGAATAAAAAGACCGTTATCGGCCGCTGGTGTGGACACATATATAGTTATCTTTATCGTTATCTTTATAGTTATCGTGCTTGGTGTGAACGGGCCTTAATGCCAGTAGAAAAGCGGTTTTGAATGACAGGTATTTTAGCTCCACCACGTGTAATGGTTCGAATGGTCCACCTTTCATGGCCTCTAGGACCGTGGAAAGGTCCCACGCTGGAACCGAGGGTGGCCGAGGAGGATTCAGCCTCCTAGCACCCCTGAGAAAACGGATTATGAGGTCATTCTTTCCCAGCGACTGGCCATTTACAGGTTTTGTAAATGCTGCTATGGCCGCCACATACACTTTGAGCACGGATGGGGTTCTCCCGCTATCCAACAGCTCTTGTTGGAAAGAAAGCACCACCGTTACCTCACCATCTAGCGGGTTTAAGTCATGAGCTGAGCACCATTCAGCGAACACTGACCATTTGGACGCATAGAGCCATCTAGTAGACGGAGCTCTGGCCTCTGTGATCGTTTTCAGCACTCCCTCCGGGAGGTGAAATGGTGATAGTTGATCGCCCACACATGTAGGGCCCACAGCTCGGGGTATGAGTGCCAAATTGCGCCCTGGGCCTGGGACAACAGGTCCTTCCTCAGTGGAATTGGCCATGGAGCTATGTTCCCCAGTTCCATCAGTTCTGGGAACCAGACTTGATTCTCCCATAGCGGAGCTACCAGGAGTATCGAGCATTTGCTCTCCTGACTCGATTACTCGATTCTCCCTGGCTTGATTACCTGTGGTAACAAGGCGACCAGAGGAAACGCATAGAGAGGGCGTCTGGGCCAGTTTAGGGCCAGCGCATCTCTTTCTTTTGAAAAGAACATTGGGCAGTGAGCATTGGTTTGCGATGCGAACAGGTCTACCTCTGCTCTGCCGAAAATGTCCCAGACGTTTCGCACCGTCAGGGGGTGCAGGGACCACTCCCCTGGGGAGAGTTTTGCCCTGGATAGCATATCTGGGCCCACGTTCAGGACGCCCGGCACATGCGCCGCTCTCAGTGAGCATAGATTGTGCTGGCTCCATATGAGGAGGCGTTTTGCTATAGCAAGAAGGCTCAGGGACCTGAGGCCGCCCTGGCGTTTTATGTAGGACACCACTGACGTGTTGTCCGTTCTAATCAGAACATGGTTCCTCAGTGTGGGGAGGAAGAACTTAAGGGCGTTTTCGACCGCTTTCATCTCTAGACAGTTTATGTGTAGACGCTTCTCCGCGTCTGACCACAGGCCCATTGAAGGTCTCCCTTCGTATAGGGCGCCCCAACCCGTGTTGGAAGCATATGTCGAGACTACTTTGATTCCTGAAGCGATGCCCAGGTTCACGCCGGACTGGTACCAGCCGGTTCTCATCCACGGTTTCAGAGCTGCTACACATGTCTGATTCACGTGAGACGAAGTAGACCTGATGTCCACGCTCGCGCTGGTACCCACCATCTCAGCCACAGCTGAAAAGGGCGTATGTGCAGCAGACCCAGCCGCAGCACCGTCGAGAACCATCATCCTCTGAAACACTCTGAGGGGAAGATTCTTCCCTACAGTAAATGTCGCTGATAGGCGCTGGATCGCTGCCGCGCGTTCTCGCGTCAGGCGCGCGCCACCATAGAGCTGGAGTCCAACTCTATCCCCAGAAAAGATATTTCCTGGCTGGGGGATAGAATACTTTTGGCCCAGTTGATTCTGAGACCCAACTGTTCGAGATGGGTCAGCTGTAAAGCTTTGTGTAGCACTAGTTCCTTCTTTGACTGTGCTATAATGAGCCAGTCGTCCAGATAGTTCAGGACTCTCACGCCCCTTCGTCTGAGGCAGCTTCTTCTCTCAGAGATCCTGCGAAGTGTAGTCACTCGCTGAAAGGAGACGAAATCACTTGTGCAACCTGGGCGAGGGGTTTTTATAGGCTGAAGCCACACCCCTTTTGGCGGGCCATGACGACAGCGTGAGGCGAGCCTCTCATTGGCGCTGACGTCATGTCTGACACACTGATAGGTTGCAGCAGTTGCCGCAGAGCAGCCAATAGGCGCGCGAGCTGTCTCGCCTATGTCTGCCTGCTGCAGCAAATGCGTTTTACATTCTAAAAATTAAGGATAATTTTTTGCTTCAGTATTCTCGAGAAAAGGAGTTTTCCCGTAGCGTAAGCTAAACTTGCGCAACACGAGAGTACTCTCGTAAGAGAACTACATAATTGTAGTAGACGTGTGAAATTAATGTGGGAAAAAATAAATACTCTGATTTACACAAACTAAGAAAGTCAAAAAGCGTTAGGTTGTGCCCCGAAAGCATTTTTTATGTGAATTGTAAAATTGCACAATGGCTGCCTGCTGCTTTTTTTAAAATAGTGACTCAAATTAGCTTGTCTCTAGTACAACATTGCCTGTTAATAATTAATAGTAAATAATATTGTTTATATATTCTTTCACCCGTTATCAGCATGGTTAAAAATGCTACAACCACCATCCAAATCTCTCTTGATTCATCCTGCCTATTTTTGCTTCTCTGTTTCGCTGTTCCACATCAAGTACAGTACAAAGTTCTTAACAGAGGAACCTTACTTCTCGAATATTTTAATGTGGATGACAACTTTTATAATTAACTTTACAATTTATAAATACTGTGTACTGGTGTAATATTTATCACAAGTATATCATTGTGGCAAATAAACAAACAATTCTGAATAAGAGACTAATAGGCCTAATTGTCTTTGAGGTTTATTTTCTTGCAAGAAAAGGTCAGCAGCCATACAGTCAAACAGAGTGACAGTGAGGGGAGGGCATCTTTCCTCTTTTATAGACTCAACTCTCAGAATGTCTCTAGGCCAATGATGGTGTTTTCAACCATATGTGGAACATTATTAGACTTGTTCATCAAATTTTATCCTTGACCTCCTTTCACGTACCAACACTCTTCTATTGTCATGATGGTCACACACATCTTAAAGTTAAAATTTCTTCTTCAGTTATAATGCCAGAGGAAGATAAGTCTGGAATGAAATGTAGTCATATGTTATGGTCTGTACTAATATTTCTCGTCCTTGTGTATCCACAGGTTCTCACTCACTGATGGCTTTGGCAACATATATAGTTGGACAGACACCATTTCCTGAGTTCAGTGCTGTGCTGATGTTGGATGATCTGGAAATAGCATATTATGACTCAACCGCATGGAAACCTGTCTATCGCACTAAGAGTGATTCAAAATACTATGATGAGGAGCAAAGTGATGCTGGTGTTGTATTTCAAGACATGTATAATAGCATGAAAACTCGGGATATTTATGTTAAGGAACACCTCAATAAAACAGATGGTGAGAACTATACAATATCAGCATTAACAAATAATTTAATAACAGATGTAGCTTATGTGTTTTATTTATTTTATTAAAAAATTCGATGTAAGACTTTAAGATGGTAATCATAAAGTCCAGAATATTCATTTTCAGTTCAGTACATTTTATATTGTGTCAGTGTCAGAGTGAGGACTAATAAAAATACAATTTCTTTTATTTGAAGGTGTACATGTGTATCAGAGACTTTCTGGATGTGAACTGTTGAATGATGATAAACCAGGTCCACTTCATTCCTGGGATGCTTTTGATGGACAATGTATAGAGGAGTTTACCTATGACCTAGAAAAAAACGATATCCATATGAAAAAGCCATGGATAATATCATGGGACCAAGTAAAATGGCTTCATATACAGTTATGTGAAAATGTTTATCATCCTATTTGCATTAAAACTTTGCGAAGGTACCTGCATTTGGAAAAGAACAATGTGATGAGAAAAGGTGAGAGAATCAACCTGATTAACTTCAGTATAATTAAGATAGAAAAAAAAGTATAATCAACAAATATGACCCAGACAGCGGTACTGACAGAAAATGCGTGCCTCTGAATGTAACAAATAACAACAGTAACACTTCTCATTATTCTCTGTAGTGAAACCCAGCGTGAGACTCATGAGGAAGAAACTCCCAGACTCTCAAGGGCTTCAGATCAGCTGTCTGGCCACTGGCTTTTACCCCCGTCACATTAACCTGACCCTGTTCAGAGACGATCAGCCTGTGGATTATGATCAGATCACAGGAGGACAGATTCTGCCCAACGGAGACGGAACTTACCAGATGAGGAAGAGTTTAGTGATCAGCGATGAAGAACTACGTGAAGGACATGATTACAACTGTACAATGAAACATCTCAATCTGGACAACAAACTGAACATTATATTTGGTAAATAAAAATGCCCAAACCAATAAGCAAACAAACAAAATGCCCTTTTTGATATCAACAACATAGATTTAATAATAATAAAAACTATAAAAACTTCAGTACATATCTTTAGCTTTTGTATTTATTTTCCTGTTTTTTTTGTTTGTTTTTTTTTACCACAATTTCAGATACAGATAAATATAACCCAGGAGGATCCTTCAGTCTGTTTGTAGTTATCAGTGTGCTGGTGTTAATGTGTGTGGCTGTTCTCATAACTGCACTCATCATATGGAGGACGACACGTGCTGCTGGTAAATGTTCTACGGTCCAGTTCACTACATTTGATGCTCAATTAGAAAATGAAACTAAACATCATGTTCCTATAGAAGAGACTCTTTCAATGTTTACCATATACAGTTTTGTGACTGTGACTTTTCTGGTTTATTTCATCTTATTCAGGACAAGGGTCTAAGATGTCACTGAATAAATACTCCCCTCCATGTGAGTATACTATGTGAAATGAAGTCAGCAATATGTTCATTTTTTAAGTTCATTTTAATTTTGGAAAATGTCTAGAAATTGAACCAAATGAATGTTTTATTTATTTCAGCCTCCACATATGATGAAAATTGAGTCTATGTAATGCATTAAATTAAAAAATCAAGACAACACATGGGAAATTGAGCATTTCGGGGAGTTTCCAAGATGATTCCTTGATTGCACATGTTTTGATCAGCTCTGCATTCCCAAATACTTATATTGACTTGTAACACTGTTGCAAAAAAGACTCCTGAGCCAGTGTCTCCGGACAAGATGGCCGGCCCCGAGCCAGTGTCTCTGGACAAGATGGCCGGCCCCGAGCCAGTGTCTCCGGACAAGATGGCCAGCCCCAAGCCAGTGTCTCTGGACAAGATGGCCGGCCCCGAGCCAGTGTCTCCGGACAAGATGGCCGCCACCACGCCTGAACCTGAGCCCTCAGCAGAGATGGCCGCCACCACGCCTGAACCTGAGCCCTCACCAGAGATGGCCGCCGCCACGCCTGAACCTGAGCCCTCACCAGAGATGGCCGCCACCACGCCTGAACCTGAGCCCTCACCAGAGATGGCCGCCGCCACGCCTGAACCTGAGCCCTCAGCAGAGATGGCCGCCGCCATGCCTGAACCTGAGCCCTCA
Organism: Scardinius erythrophthalmus; assembly: GCF_964197995.2. Taxonomy (NCBI): domain Eukaryota; kingdom Metazoa; phylum Chordata; class Actinopteri; order Cypriniformes; family Leuciscidae; genus Scardinius; species Scardinius erythrophthalmus. Next base: position 19,996,896 of record NC_138240.1, read on the forward strand.
CCAGAGATGGCCGCCACCACGCCTGAACCTGAGCCCTCAGCAGAGATGGCCGCCGCCACGCCTGAACCTGAGCCCTCACCAGAGGTGGCCGCCGCCACGCCTGAACCTGAGCCCTCACCAGAGGTGGCCGCCGCCACGCCTGAACCTGAGCCCTCACCAGAGGTGGCCGCCGCCACGCCTGAACCTGAGCCCTCACCAGAGATGGCAACCGCCACGCCTGAACCTGAGCCCTCACCAGAGATGGCCGCCGCCACGCCTGAACCTGAGCCCTCAGCAGAGATGGCCGCCGACACGCCTAAACCTGAGCCCTCACCAGAGATGGCCGCCGCCACGCCTGAACCTGAAAGCTATCTTGTTTAGCTTGTTTGCATTTGTTTTTAAACCTCTGTGCTTCAGTTGTTGTTTGTCGTCGTTGTAGCTGTGTCCTGTTTCTTGTTCCTGTCCTTAGTTCCGTTGTTCTGTTATTTGCCCTGGATTACCTGTTTGTTTAAATAAATTACTGCTGCACGTGTATTCTCTCTCTGCTTTCCTACCACTTCGTTACTATATATATATATCATATATATATATTTTTTTTTCTCTCTCTTATGTTTTCTTTCTTTTTTTCCTTTTCTCTTTTTTTTGTAATTTCTGTTGTATTGTGAAACATGTATGTTCTTCTGTAATATGGAAGTTACTCATGCTATTTGTTAATAAAGCATAAAAAAATAGCATTTGCTTGGTGTATGTAATTTGGGTTATGAAAATGACCATTAAACGATGAAACCACAAAGGAATGTAACACAGGTAACGAATGTTTAACAGTTATAAAATGTTTTTAAAGAATAATATCACTTCATTAGTTTTCTTTTCTTGCTGGTCAAAGGGAGATTTGTGTTTTATCCAAGCTCTTCTCACTCGCAACTTCTAGGCATCTGATATTGTCACATGTTCAAGAAGAAAAATGTACATCCTTATACAAATGCCCAAAGTGCCCATAATGTGACGTATTACTTTTAAAGAGAAACCTTTGCCATCAATAGACAGACGCAAAGGGCATGGATATTTGTGCCAGAAACCAAGGGAAGATAATTTTATCATAATGACATATTTGGAGAAAGATTTTCAGTTTGACTGTGTAAGCTTAAACTGAAATTCCCACTCATACGATAAAAAAAATGCTGCCTGAAGAAGGGTTATGTAATCTAATGTGTGACATGCCAAAGTTCAGATTTATCTTTTGAATGGTTGAATTCAGAATAGCATACTAGCATTATATGCTTAAGGCATTGCAGAAACAGTAATAGTGAAACATTTCACACTTGAACAAATTTCAACTGGTCGATAAGAGCTTGCTTTAAAGCAGTTGTTATTATTCCAGTGCCAGAAAAGCAGAATATCAGGTTCTAACTCACTGATGGTTTTCACCACATACAGTCAATCCAAAAAATATTCAGAAACCAGATATATATATATTTTTTACTGGGTGCAGGACACTATAGTTCATTTATGTATATCCATGTGAGGATATGGCAAAATAAAGTAAACTGACATATTATACCCAAAAATTCTCATATAGTGGACCACCAGTAAAATTTATTTAGACACTTTGACCTGACCATGTTTTGATTAAGTGTTTTTTCTTTAATTGCTAATGCATCCTTCTTACACCACAGACTGAACAAAATTAAGTATTTAATTGGTAATTGGTTGACTATTGGCATTAGCTAATTATGTACTTACATTTAACAGCTGATAGCTATTTAACCTATTCATGTGTGAGACAGTCTAACAGAAGGATGGCCAAAACCTTGGACTTCTTGTCATATTTTATTTACAATTTTCTAACGTATAGTGAATAAACGGTGATAATGTGAGAAATGTTGAAGGTGTCTGAATAAATTTTGGTTTGACTGTAAATTGCTGGACAGACACATCATGAGTTCACTGTTGAAAACGGGCTATAAGTTTATTTCGTTTGAAGTACTTGTACTAAATGTTACGCTCTTAGATGTTCGAAAAAACATCCCTTTTATATCTAGCATTGGCTACCGTATATAGACCGCCTGGGCCTTACGCTGATTTCCTAAAAGAGTTTGCAGATTTTAGCTCAGACCTATTAATTAATGTCGATAAAGCATTAATTGTTGGAGACTTTAATATCCACGTAGATAATTCAAATGATGCGTTAGGGACTGCGTTTACAGATTTACTAAACTCCTTTGGGGTCAAGCAAAACGTTACCGGACCAACTCATCGATTTAATCATACACTCGATTTAATTAAATCACATGGAACCGATCCAACCGATATAGATATCATTCCACAAAGTGACGATGTCACTGACCATTACATGGTAACTTGCATATTACGTACTTCTGTAATATATCATGCTGTGCCGCGTTATCGATTAGGCAGAACAATCCTTCCATCCACCATAGATAATTTTTCAAATTGCTTATCTGATCTGTCTCAGCTGCTCAGTGAACCCAAACAAACAGATGAACTTGAGGAATTAACAAGCACTATGAGCACCATTCTCTCTGGAACATTGGATATTGTTGCACCCATTAGATTAAAAAAGGTCAGAGAGAAAAGTAAAGCACCATGGTACAACAATACTACGCATGTTCTAAAGAGAGAAACCCGTAATTTAGAGCGTAAATGGAAAAAAAACTAACTTAGAGGTCTTTAGAATCGCATGGAAAGACAGTATGTCACGTTATAAAAAGGCCCTAAAAGCGGCCAGGGCTGAGCACCTCCGCAAACTAATAGAAAATAACCAAAACAATCCTAGGTTCTTATTTAACACCGTGGCTAGACTAACAAATAAACAGACGTCACCTGAACAAAATATTCTGTTACAGTTTAGTAGTAATGATTTCATGAAGTTCTTCACTGAGAAAATAGAAAACATCAGAACCACAATTGTAAACGTTCAATCCTCAATCGCGCCTTATAATTCAGCCTCAATTATCACCCCGCAAGAACAATTACAGTGCTTTACAACTATAGAACAAAAAGAGTTAAACAAACTTATCACTTCATCTATAACAACATGTTTATTAGATCCTATACCCACTAAACTACTGAAAGAAGTGTTACCTGTAGTGGAAGAGCCTCTCCTCAATATTATTAACTCATCTTTATCTTTAGGTCATGTTACAAGAACATTTAAACTGGCAGTTATAAAACCTCTCATTAAGAAACCACAATTAGACCCACATAATCTAGCAAATTATAGACCCATTTCAAATCTACCTTTTATGTCTAAAATACTAGAAAAAGTTGTGTCCGCCCAACTGGGCTCTTTCTTGCATGAAAATGACATCTATGAAAAGTTTCAGTCTGGATTCAGACCGCATCATAGCACTGAAACTGCGCTCGTTAAAATCACAAATGATTTACTCTTAGCTTCTGACCAAGGCTGTATCTCAATACTAGTTTTACTTGATCTTAGTGCTGCGTTCGATACTATAGATCATACAATACTCTTAGATCGACTACAAAATTATACTGGTGTTCAAGGACAAGCATTAAGCTGGTTTAGATCGTACTTATCTGACCGCTACCATTTTGTCTATTCAAATGGAGAAAAATCTATCATAACTCCAGTAAACTATGGAGTGCCGCAGGGATCTGTGTTAGGCCCTCTGTTATTTTCAATATATATGCTGCCACTTGGAAATATTATAAGGAAACATGGAATTAGTTTCCATTGTTATGCTGATGACACTCAAATCTATATTTCATCACGGCCAGATGAAAACGCTAAATTATCCAAATTGACTGAGTGTGTTAAAGATATAAAAGATTGGATGACGCGCAATTTTCTTTTATTAAATCAGACAAGACAGAGGTATTACTTATCGGTTCAAAAAAACAACCACAAAACCTCTCACAATACAACTTTAACATAGTAGGATGTCCTGTTACTTTATCCTCTACAGTAAAAGACCTGGGTGTTATATTAGACTGCAACCTGTCTTTTGAAAATTATATTTCATATGTTACAAGAACAGCCTTTTTCCACCTTAGAAACATTGCTAAGCTACGTAACATGCTATCAGTTTCTGACGCAGAAAAGTTAGTTCATGCATTCATGACCTCGAGACTAGATTACTGTAATGCTTTATTAGCTGGTTGTCCTGCAACCTCAATAAACACACTACAAAACACGCTACAGTTAGTCCAAAATGCCACCGCTAGAGTTCTAACTAGATCAAGGAAATATGATCATATAACACCGATTTTATCATCACTACATTGGTTACCTATAAAGTTCCGTATTAATTACAAGGTATTGCTACTGACTTATAAAGCCCTAAACGGCTTAGCTCCAGTCTATTTAACCGATCTTCTATCGCCCTATAATCCATCGCGCTCTTTAAGATCACTAAATTCGAGGTTTTTGGTCATATAGGATATCCAGATCCACCAAAGGAGGGAGAGCATTTTCACATTTAGCTCCAAAACTCTGGAATAGCCTTCCTGATACTGTTCGTTGCTCAGACTCGCTCTCCCAGTTTAAAACTAGATTAAAGACGCATCTCTTCAGCCAGGCATTCATATAATACTTTTAATCTTACAGTTAAATCCGACCTCTAGTTCATAAACGCCAGAGGAGAACTGGCCCATGACTGAGCCTGGGTTCTCCCAAGGTTTATTTTTTTCTCCATTAGGTCACCTGATGGAGTTTTTCGGTTCCTTGCCACTGTTGCCTTTGGCTTGCTCAGTTGGGGATATTTGGGGATATTTAATTTAATTAATCAATCAACAATACTATTGATCAGCATTACCAAACGTGGACGTTCCACTAGAAACAAACATTGATGTATTATTTTAATTTAATACTGTGAAGCTGCTTTGATACAATCTATGTTGTGAAAAGCGCTATATAAATAAACTTGACTTGACTTGACTGTTGTGCTGATGTTAAATGATATTATGACTCAGTATCACGGAAAGCTGTCCACCGCATGCAGTCAAAATAATTCAAATGATGGCAATGATGCTGGTGATATATTCAGTGATATTTATGACATCATAAAGACTGAACATTTTATTTTAAGGACCACCAAAATCGCACAGGTAAGTCCAAACCTACATTTTGGTATTATTGGCAATCGCCTTTCTTTTTACATTTTTTCATCTGCCTCTTTTTGTTTGATGCCTTATTCTCTTTCCTTTTGTTTCTCTCTTCTTGCGGATTCTTGTGGTGAACACTAATGTGCCCTGGACAAGTTGTGAGCAAAACACTCAAACTGCTTAAAATCACTGCTAAACAGCGCAATGAATGCTGCAAGTGAATTCAATACCTGTCTGTAGTTATAAAGTGTACTTATAGACCTAACACGTGTCACATTTGGACATAAATGAAACATTTAAACAGACATTGAAACAGGCTTCTATAAAATATTTTACTCTGCATTAAACTTAAAAATATATAGACCTATATAAAAAAAATGACCCAATTATTAAACTTACCAGCAATGTCAATTTTATTTACTTTTATCAAAAGTCTCTGTGCCTACAATGTGTTTTCAAACCAAGGCATACATTCTTTTGTTTTTGTTTTTTTGCTATATCCAATTTTACAAATGAGATAAAACTGTAAAAGATACTATGTCCATTGTTTTGCAATGTCCATTTTGTGTCACTAGCACCAAGGATTGGCAGGCATCTGAACCAATCCAATGACAGCTGCGGTCTCCAAAAGTGAAAGTAAAAGTAACAAACGAAAGAGCAGATAAAACAGGCAATAACATGTCGTATCTAAGAGAAAGCGCCAAATGAACTTTGAGGGGCTGCTTAGTAGCCTAACAATGGATGATATCAAAGAACATTGTAGAAGTACAAAACACCTGTTTTAAATTAATTGAGAGAATTCTCATGCTTCTGTATTTGTCATTCTTGACAGTCGTCAATGCAGGTAAATTGATTTACAGGTTTCCGTACTTTTTATTTAATTTAAAATGCCAATTTGACCCTGATATTAAACACTGTTGAAACAACGAAGGCCAGAAAAAGTTTCCCTGCACTGCCATCAGAAAGGAGTAACGTTTAGCGTACACTGTAAAAATGTATAAATTCATTATAATGAATTGAAGATGCAAAGATCAGTGTCCCTCTTCTGGTGCAAGGGGCTTGGTCTCATTTGGAGGGTCCGAGGAAGATGACAGCAATGATCCCTGGCTGCATCAGATTTAGAGGATGGTCGAAACCCCACTAAGGATTCCACTACCCTGGACAGAACAAGCAAGATGATTCCCAGCCCGGGGTGGACTCCAAGCTCATCTGAGTCCTCTCCAAGGCAGTCAAGGAGCTGGGGTTAGACCCCTTTTTTTTCCCCAGAGGTGCATGAAGAGCTGACAAAGTTGTAGCCTGCCCCCTAAACAATCTCTCTCCAGACATCTCTGTCCTGAGCCAGTCGTTCCTGCTGCCCTCACGTGTGGCCCATCCTGCTCAGGCCTGCCTCCAGATCACGGTGCCAGGTGTTTCTTTGTATGCCCCTCTTCCTCCTCACTTGGGGGTTCCAGGTGAGGGCTTTCCTTGTGATGCTGTCTGCAGGCCTGCAGGGGGTATGCAGGGGGTATGTCCAATCCACCTCCAGCATCTTTGAAGGATGTCATCTTCCACTGGTTGCTGTTTCATTAGTTGCCACAGTTCTTCGCTGCTGAAGAACTTTCTTGTCTGGCCAGTTTCTTTTGAGGCAGGTGTTGATGAAAACCTTGATTCTCTTCATGGTAGTGGTGGTGGTTCTCCAGGTCTAAGCTCCATACAGCAAGACAGGCTTCATAATAATGTTGAAGACCCTGGTCTTGGTGTTGATGCTGATCTCAGAGGATCGCCAAACGTTCTTCAGTTGGAGGAAAGCTGCTCTCGCTTTCTCACATCTGCATCTGTCCCCCTTGCCTGTCAATTATTTTGCCATGCTCTTCTCTCTATTGATGTTAATGCCCAGGCTTGCTTGGGTATCTGGAATGATGCTGGTCTTTTCCTGCATCTGTTTTTGGGTGTGAGAGAGAACTAAGACAAGTCATTTCCCTCGGCGGCCATCTTTGAAACGCCTCTCATGCAGCTATTTTAGTCATGCAAGTATAGCACCTATCTCTTTAAATTTAAAATCTATTTTACCTTTGCACAATGTGCAAGTAATATACATTTCTCAGATCATTTTTTTGTCATACTTCTGGTGTTTTACTTATTCTTTGTCACATATTTTATTCTTTTTTTATTTTATTCCTTTCCATTCTGTTTACTTAATTGTTGTTCCTAATCTGTAAAGTCTGTCAATGTAATGATTGTATTGCCTCCACAAATAAAATAATGTAAAGGTACGATCAGCTATGCCAGGTCAGTGTTTCTTCTCGAGTTCTCCCTGCCTCTTTCTGGACACATTTTGTGATTAAAATGACACACAAGAATAGAAAATCGACCACCTGTTTGAATAAAACAGAGTGGAATAAGAATTACCAATATCATAAATGTTTTATGTTTTTAAATCCTGAACTATTATCATTCTCTGTAAATGGCTATTTAAATGTCTTTCATTTTTATATCTCGTCTTTATAAGCACTTTATATTTTTTGCTTAAAGAATTTTAAAAATGCAGCACGGTCGCCTCATGAGAGCTTTGTTCAAATATCTCAGATCTAAGATAGGTCTGAGAGCTCCGTCCTTCTTGGGTACGAGGAAGTAACGGCTGTAAAAGCCTGACTCGCTCAGAGAAGGATGTACCAGCTCTATCGCCCCCTTGCACAGCAGCTTTTCTATTTCTGCACAAAGTAGGTGTGCTACTTCTAAATTCACTCTCGTCTCGGTCCGTGCTCGAAAGCGCGGGGGACGGCGAGCGAACTGTAGTGAATAGCCCTGCTTTACAGTATTCAGCACCCATTCTGACACACCCGGAATCGCTTCCCATGCTTTTGCATGCATAGCTAGGGGTAGAATGGCCTCTGGGTTCCGATCACCGCACTGCGTGGGGTCGAGAACCTGTATCAGAGGTATCGGCGCGGCGCGCACGCTCTCGATGCCTGAATAGGGCGGCTCGCTGACAGCGATGGCTGGCCGCTTTACACTCAATGACTCGATCACTTGGGACGGAGAACATTCTGTGGCGAGAAAAGCGGGACGCGTGAGCGGCGCCGGGGGTACAGTGTTTATCAGTAAGTGTGAGCGCTCGTGAGCGGGCACAGGGCTTACGTTCACAACACGGCCGGTATGCTTTAAAGGTTCCGTCCCCTGGGATAACCGTGTAACCGAGCGGGCAGTGAGTAGGTGTGGGCACTGAATCGTGGGCACATTTCCTACATTTCACACTCGAGCGGCACGTGCCAGCTTTATGTGAGTGGGCTCTTTGATAGTGAGAGACACAGGGGGGATCGTGCTTGTGTGTAGGGGTGAGTACTGGGACGTGGGCATGTTTTCTACACTCAGAACACCGTTGGCATGAGCCAGATAACCAGACATTATACTCTTTTGAGATTTATCTGGGTCGCCGTAAAAACGGCGTTTGTGTGCAGGCGAGCGAGTTGTGCAACTGACTCGTTGGCTGCGGTTTACACTACTGCAGTAGCCTTTTCAAAGGGGACTGACAGAGTCGACCATCTTCTCCTCCTTGCGGCTGCTAGGAGGACTTCGCGGGCTCAGGTTTCAACGCGATCTTAGGCGCGTTGGGGTCCCCGGGGGGGAGGCGGCCTGTGACGGCTGGTTGAGCGCGATCTAGGGCGGCTGCCCTGTCGTCGGTGCGAAGATGAAGACGGAGGCTGAGACGAGCGCTGCGTAGGGCTTCGTGCAGGAGGCTGAGCTTGAGAGCGGCCTGCAGTTGAGCTCGAGCGTCGTGGCAGGAAGAGGTTCATGGCCTGTGTGGTTTTCTGTACCTCCGAAAAACGCTCAACAATCCGCTGGGCCGAAGACACCGGTGGGGGAGAGCGGGGCGTTGAGGAACAAGGCTCGCTCAGATTCACCCATGTCGGCAAGCGTTAACCAAAGGTGTCTCTCCGTGACAGTGAGCGAGGCCATGCATCTCCCAATGGCCTGGGCTGTGGACTTAGTGGCGTGAAGGGAGAGATCCGTTGCGCTGGGCAGGTCCGTGACGACAGTCTGGTATGGGCCTTTCTCTTCCATTTGGCGGAGGAGATCGGCCTGGAGAATCTGCAGGACTGCCATCGAATGCAGGGCGGGAGCAGCCTGTCCAGCGGCAGAGAAAGCAGACTTTGAGCGCCATCTCGTGGATGGTGGGCAAAGGTGTGCTGCGACCGCCTCCTCCACTTTGGTTGTATCCTTTCTCAGCGGCTCCGTCTACTTGAGAGAGAGTCGAGGAGACAGGAGAGCGGAGTCTCGCGGAGAATGGAGCGTTCCACGATTTAGAGAGCTCAGCGTGGAGCTCTGGCAGGAAGGGTGTGATCCGGACCACTCTTCACTGTCCGAGGCCAGAAGGGAACAGCCGTCATCGATGGCATCTCTCTCCGCCTCATCCCCTGAGGCGACGGCAGTGAGGGCCGAAGCCGGCAGCTGCGTGTCGGGGAGGGGGGGGGGGCGTTGAGGGGGAGAGCGAGGCTCGAGGGAAGGTTCCGGCGAGCACTCGAAGGCCACATCGGACTCCGGTGGTCTCTGGGAGCGGCGCTTCTTCTTGCGCGGCCTGCCAGAGACAGGCGGAGTGACAGCTTCAGCGTCAAACACGGCAAGTCGAGCCCGCAGGGTCGACATTGTCAGTTCATCGCAGTGGGCGCAGCCTCCCGAAGACAGAGTGAGGGCTGCATGGTCTCATCCCATGGCGTGATCGCATGGTGCTCTCCGTCGCTGAGCAGGGCTCTGCAAGAGCCACAGGAAGTGCGAGGCATTTTGCAACAAACGCCTCGAGCTCTTTTAGACAGGTGCGTCGCAGCGGCGAACACACAGAGAAGTATGCAAAGGATACTGTCGCCGTATAGCGTAGCAGGCACGGAAGGCTGAAGGCGGCGAAGACGACCGGCTTCCTCAGACGCTGTCCTAAGCTTGCTGGTCGCTTGTTTCGATGGCGGCGGCTTCTCTCAGAGTCCAGCGATGTGTAGAGCTTCGCTGAAGAGATGAAAATCAGGTAAGCAGCCCCCGAGCCCTTCCTTATATACGCTAAGCCACCCCCATTCTGGCGGGCTATGAGTGTGAGGGCGCGAAACTCGATGGTAGGCTGCTGCAGTTGCCGCACGGCAGCCAATGAGCACGCTAGACAGCCTGCTCTAGGTCTGCCTGCTGCTGCACTGCGTTGACAATAAATACAAAAATTAAGGATAATTTTTTGGCTTCATATCTCGAGAAAAGATGACTTTACCCGTAGCGTACGAGAGAACCTCTAAAATTAAATATAATGTGTTTTTTTTTATAATAATAACTTTATTTAATGATATGTAAAAATATAATAAATATGTAATATAGTACTAACGTGCTATAGCTATATTATGGTCATCAAATGGCTTTCCTGAGGTAAATGTTATGTGACATAATTGTTCTCCAGCTGTTTTATTGACCCTTTCTGCGGTTGAAAAACACTGATTGATCGATATTATGTATGATAAATATACATTTCGGTAAGTTGTACTGTTTCTTTTAACATTGTTCATTCGTGTTTATTTACTATTAGTAGAGATGATCGGTTCACGTGCAGCTAGGGATCTGTCACCTCACATTTACAAACGCCAAAACGGTATTTATTGTTTGAATTTCGTAATAAAATTGACAGAATCTGAGAGCTGAGATTTTTTTTATATCATAACTAACCTGCTCTGTCTAGTCTGCCGGTCTCCGTGTCCTCTTTGCTTCGCGATTTTTCTGTGCATGAGAAAATGGATGTGTGGCGTGAGAGCTTGTCTCACGGTGAATGCGTGAGAGTTAATTGGCAGCTCTGCGTTGGGCAAACATAGAATCATTGTCAGATATATCAGCATTAATATCCCCTAATCTAAATACTTACACATATTTAAAGTATCACTTTCCTCGTAAAAGAACTTATAAGCACGTGTAACCGGTTGTGTGCCGTAGCTATTTTTTTTTTTTCTTTGTTTATCAATCTGTATGTCATGGATACACTGTAATGGACAAGGGCTGCGTTTCTGTAAAGCATTGCGAGCTCAGGTGATAGTATAGAGACCATTGAGGGCTGTAGGTTTATCAAATAAGCCAGGCTTATTTCAGTTAGTCTGACTCATTGTCAAATGATTTGGTTTCATAAAGCTAATTTAGCATAGCTCAAGCTCAGTCACTCCGGCAACTTGCTGGGTAACTAACCTGGTCCAGCGCAGGCTAACTCTCAGGCACATCCTCTAACAGAATGATATCACTGACTCTCTCGCATACCATTATTTGACTTTATTAACCACTATCAGTCCAAACATAAATACAGAAAATCGACTTAAATCAGGCTACAATTATAAATCATACAATATAGACCTACAAACGTGTTCAGTTATGTTGTATATGAAATGTTTATGTTAACGCTGTATATATATATATATATATATATATATATATATATATATATATATATAATGTTTTTGTTAACGCTATATATATATTAACATAACCAATTGATATTATACAATATAATTGAACACGTTTGTAGGTCTTGTATCATTTATCATTGTAGCCTATACACATACATATAGATAAGATATACTGTACATATACATATATATCCTACAGGTTTTCTTTTCTTACTGGCTCAATGTTTTGTGCTCATGATTTAATTAGATTATTTTAAAATAGCCTATACATTTCTCTCTGGTTTTGTTTGGCAGCTGTAATACATTTTATGGTTATTAAAAGAACATTAGAATCTAAAAAAAGATTTTTAAAGCAGAACTTAAAATCACAAAATTAAAATAAACTAAAAAAAAAAGCATAGACTAAATTTTAACTGATAAGATGAATCTGAGCTTAGTAATTGGCCTACAGTATAGCCTACATTTGATTTACCCCATTACAATATATATTTAATATAGCCTACTTTGTCTTTCAATTTAAACACAAATATACAATTGGACATTTCATTTAAAGACATATTTTCCCCAATAATTGTTCCTTATTTTTCCTTTGTTTTCACCATTTTGTGACAATACCCACCACCAACACATCAAAAAACACACAATTAGAAAAATAACCAATAAGTACATAGTTAGACACTTTTACACGAAAAAAGGGGAAAAAAGATGAATAAAAAAAATAAAAAAAATAACATTCTCATATTTATATCAAACTCTTATAATTACACAAAATTCCTAATATGGAATTCAAGTAATATTATTTAAACTAATAATACTAACAATAATAAATAGGTAAATTAAAAGGGAGGGAGGGTTATGCCTAAATAAAGGATAATTCATTTAATATTAATTTATTTAGAATATTCTTTGATTTAAGAGGTGCCCATATGTAAAGTGATCCACTGGAGGCAAGTGTAAATGAGAACCCAAGTGCAGTTTATTATAAACAGAACCAAACATGAAACAAAAACATGGCATGGCGTGGCATGAAAACTCAAAACAAGACATGAACTTGAACAGAACTCAAACAGTGGTTACAGGGAACAATACTTGACAAAGACACATGGCAAACATGAGGGCTAAAATACACACAAGACTAATGACTAGACAAGGATCACTTGACTTACAAGGGATCACATGACAAACAAGGAATGTGAAATGTGACAACATGCCCCATAGGTGGGGTACGTTGTAGCATGTGAGGGGCACATTGTAACACGACCATATTACAGCTCAAAATGTAATCTGATCTAATCAAAAAAATATACAAGAAATCTTAAAATATTTTCTCAATAAAAAACAAGGTTTTCCATATAAAATAATGTCATTTTCTTAATAATTAAAAATATATATTTTTTTGAGTTTGACAACAAACACACCGCAAATTACAGATATACAGCATAGTTCAAAACATATTAATAATTAATCATTTCTGAACATTGACTCTCAGTCTTTATTTGCCTTTTTCTCATGGTTTCTCAATAGAATTCATAAAAGTATAGACCCTTTTACAGTTGGTAAACACGGTGACGTATTTGTGTGGGCGGAGCTTAGCTGGAGGCAGAAAGAACCCTCTGGCCGCTTCACTAACGTTAGTTTGCAAGTTTTGTTAGCTTGTTTTTTAACAATGACTGGAGAAAATCCGATTTTGTCTTAATGTGCAAGGTCACTCACTGTCCAGGATGCCGATTGTTATTTGCAAAAGTTAATTTTAACGGACGGAACCAGATGACCGTACACGCTCAGTCAATGGACGAACTGACAGGATTAACGTTAACGCTTCCTCCGGCTGAGTGGCCTGACTTCTACACCGACCCGATAGAGAAACCGAGGGTAAAAAGAAACTGAGGACATATAAATATATTTAGATGCCTATATAACTATGTGCTGAATGGTCATGTAAAGACTTGTGTGGTGCGATTCGCAGTTCTGCCTAGCCAGCGCCAAGACGACAATGTAAAGAGTGACACTACGGTGCAATTTTAATAATATGAATATTTTCTAGAAATAAAAATTCCAGATACAGCATACTCATTTTTCATTGATTCTTGCACCCAAGAACACAACAAGATGACTTTTAATAATAAAAATAATAATTTAAGCTCCTTATTATGTAGCCGAATCTGTGCTGGTTTGTATTGGCCGCCTCCAGTTTTCCGTTTGTTTTGCCTCCAGCTAGCGCCGTGACGTAGGCGCAAAAGGGGTCTATAGAATATAATATCATAGTTCTGATAGGGGCACATTGTAACGCAGTGTTACAACATGCCCCGTCTGTGAAAATGGGATTTAAACCCGGCTAGTGTCTTCTGCTGGTTAGATCAGCACTAAACAACCATCTCAACTTTTAAATAACAGATTGTAGATAATAGATAATATCAGTTCTCTTACGAGAGGTTCTCTCGTATTGCGTAAGGAACTTACGCTACGGGAAAAGTCATCTTTTCTCGAGATACTGAAGCCAAAAAATTATCCTTAATTTTCCATAATTTGTCAACGCAGTGCAGCAGGCGGCACAGCAGAGCTAGAGCAGGCAATACTGCGTGCTCATTGGCTGCCGCGCGGCAACTGCTTAAGCCTACCAGTGAGCCCCGCGTGACGTCACGCCCAATCAGGGCGCGCGCGCCCTCGCGCGTCACAGCCCGCCAGAAGGGGCGGCGTCAGAGCGTATAAAAACAGGGCTCGGAGGCTTAATTCTCTGATTTCTGTCTCTTCAGCGAAGCTCTTCGCATCGCTGCACTCTGAGAGAAGCCGTCGCCGTCGAATCCATCAACGAGCCAGCTTAGGACAGCCTGAGGAAGCCGGTCGATTCTTCGCCGCCTTCAGCCTGCCGTGCCAGCTCAGCTATCCGGCGATATATCCTTTCTCGCTTGTTGTGTGTGTGTTTTTCTTACAGCACTCACTAAAAGAGCAAGGCGTTTGTTGCAAAATGCCTCAAGTTTCATGCGGTTCATGCCGCTCTCCGCTCAGCGACAGAGACCGCCACGTGGTCTGCGCTCTCTGCCTGGGACGTGACCATGCAGCCGCTGCCTTGTCTTCGGGCGGCTGCGAAATCTGTGAGGAACTGCCGATGTCGACCCTGCGGGCTCGCCTTGTTCAATGCAGAACCCGCTCCAACTGTCTCCGGGCCGCGTAAGAAGAAACGCCGCTCGCAGAGACCACCGGAGCCGGAGATTCGAGCCAGGCCCTCGCCGGAGCACCTCCCGCGAGCCTCGCTCTCTCCCTCGCCTCCCCCGCTTCCCGACACGCAGCCGCCGGCTACGGCCCGCGATGCCGTCGCCTCTGAGGATGAAGCGGAAGTGGACGCGCTTCTGGACAGCTGCTCTCTTCTGGCGTCAGACAGCGAAGAGTGGTCCGGTTCACTCCGCTCTGCCTCGTCTTCGAGAGAATCTGGCAGGACCCACACCGGTGTGGACGCGGAGCTTCTCCGCCTCCTCACGACGGCAGTCGAGCGCTTAGGCCTCGAGTGGTCCCCGCCTGCGGTGCCTCCACCGAACAGGCTCGATGGATGCTTCCTGCCCAACCGCCGCCAGTCTACAGCGTCCAGACCAGCGCCTTTTCTGCCCGAGCTCCACGAGGAACTCTCCAAAGCGTGGAACGCTCCAGTTTCGGCCAGGCTCCGCTCTTCAGCCTCAGCTGCTCTCTCCCGAGTGGACGGAGCCGCGGAGAAGGGATACAACGACATCCCTCCGGTCGAACAGGCGGTCGCAGCGCACCTTTGCCCCCCATCCGCGAGATGGCGCTCAAAGTCTGCCCTCCCGTCCAAGGCCTGCAGGACTACTTCGGCGTTCGTCCACCGCGCCTTCTCGGCTAACGGACAGGCCGCTTCAGCCCTGCACACAATGGCGGTCCTTCAGGTCCTTCAGGCCGACCTCCTCCGCCAGCTGGACGAGAGGGGCCCCGACAAGTCCACCTTGACCGACCTGCGCAGCGCGACAGATCTCTCTCTCTGCGCTACCAAGGTAGCTGCACAAGCTATCGGTCGCTCAATGGCCTCGCTCACCGTCACAGAGCGCCACCTGTGGCTGACGCTAGCCGATATGGGAGAAGCAGAGCGGTCCGTCTTCCTTAACGCCCCGCTCTCCCCCACCGGCCTCTTCGGACCAGCAGTAAGTGGCCTCTTGGACCGGTTTACGGAGGTGCAGAAGGCATCACAGGCTATGAGCCTCTTCCTGCCTCGCCGCTCGAGCTCCGCTGCGGGCCGCTCTAACACAGAGCCTCCCGCACGCAGCTCTGCCCAGCGCTCTTCCCGCCCTCCGACCACACAGCAGCGCCAGCGCGGCCGCCCTAGGTCCCGCTCAACCAGCCAGCGCAGACCGCCGCCCCCGCGAGGGCCTCGGCCTCGAGTCTCGCTGAAGTCCGAGCCTGCGAAGTCCTCCTAGCTCTCGCCGGGAGGAAAAGACGGCCGGGTCACGCTGCGGCCGGACCGCCGTCAAAATCCATCTGTCTTCCTCTGCCAGTCCCCTTAAAAAAGGCTACTGCAGTAGTGTTTTCAGCAGCCAACGAGCCAGTCTGTCGACTCACTCGCCTGCACTCAAACGCCGTTTTTACGGCGACCCAGATAAATCACAATATGAGCATAATATCTGGCCATTCGGCTCATGCCGACAGTGTTATGAGTGTAGTAAATATGCCCACAACCCAGTGTTCATTTCTACACACAAGCACAAACCCCCCTGTGTACTTTACAGAGCACACTCGCATAAAGCGCGCTCTCGCCGCTCGAGTGATAAGTGTAGAAAATGTGCCCGCTCACGAGTGCTCACAACCACACACTGCTCGCTCTGTCTCACGCATTCAGGGTTCAGATATCGCCACCGCCACTGGCCGTGTTTTAATAAAGAGTCCTGTGCCCGCTCCCCCGCGTTCAGACTCTGCTGTAAACACTCACGCGCACTCTCCCAGCGCAATTCGGCCGGTCACTGCTATCAGCGAGTCCCCGTCTCGCAGCACTGTCTCAGCGCGCGCCCGCCACTGCAGACTCCTCGTCCCGCGCTATGCGACGGGCGGGACTCAGAGGCCATTCGACCCCTAGCTATGAGTGCGAATGCATGGAAAGCTATCCCGGGTGTGTCGACATGGGTGCTGGACACGGTAATACAGGGCTATTCGCTACAGTTCAGTCGTCGGCCTCCGCGCTTTCTAGCCCGGACCGAAACGAAAGTGAACGCAGAAGCAGCCCATCTGCTGCATGCAGAGATAGCAAAGCTGCTGCGAAAAAAGGCGATAGAGAGAGTTCCTCCTTCTCTGACCGAGGCAGGCTTTTACAGCCGTTATTTCCTCGTGCCCAAGAAGGACGGCGGGCTCAGACCCATATTAGATCTGAGACATTTGAACAGAACCCTCATGAAGCGGCCGTTCAAAATGCTTACGACCAGTTTATATCTCTCGATCTGAAAGACGCGTATTTTCAAATCCAGATTATACCCCGTCACAGGCCATTCTTGAGATTCGCCTTCGACGGCCAGGTGTATCAATATACCGTCCTGCCGTTCGGCCTGTCACTGGCACCTCGCACATTTACGAAGTGCATGGATTCAGCTCTCGCTCCCCTGAGAAAACGGGGCATGCGAATCCTGAACTATCTGGACGATTGGCTCATTCTAGCGCAGTCAAAAGAGGAACTTATCTCTCACAAGATAGCGCTACTCAGTCATCTGGAAAGCTTGGGTCTTTCGGTGAACTGGGACAAGAGCTCACTTATCCCCAGTCAGTCTATTTCCTTCCTAGGAATAGAACTGGACTCGGTGGCGATGACTGCCAGGCTGTCAGAACAGCGCGCGCGCTGTGTTCGACACCTCGCCGCATCCGTCCAAAAGGGCAGATACCTCCCTCTGAAACGTTTCAAAAGGCTGTTAGGCCATATGGCATCAGCCGCAGCGGTCCTACGGCTGGGTTTACTTCGAATGCGCCCGCTACAATGCTGGCTGAAATCGAAAGTACCCCGCGGAGCGTGGGTTTCGGGCAGTGCTCGAGTCAGCGTAACTCAGGTCTGTGTCTCAGCCCTGCAGCCCTGGCTAGCGCCCGAATGGTACCGTCAGGGAGTAACAATGGGAGCCATCTCACACCGCAAAGTGGTCTCGACAGACGCGTCCAACATGGGTTGGGGAGCGCTTTACGAGGGCAGACCGATCTGCGGCCCCTGGTCGGGCCCAGAGCGGAACCTCCACATAAACTGTCTGGAGATGTTAGCGGTCGAGAAAGCTTTGAAGCATTTTCTCCCATATCTGCGGGGACACCACGTGCTAGTTCGCTCAGACAACATGTCAGTGGTATCCTACGTGAACCGCCAGGGCTCAGGGCTCTGGTTTGGGCTCAGGGCTCGCTGCGCTCGCTGAGAGCCGCGCACGTGCCCGGGCACCTGAACGACGGCCCGGACAAACTGTCCAGGGACAATGTTCCCCCACGGGAATGGGCGTTACACAGCCAGACGATACAGACGTTGTGGCTCCGCTTCGGCGAAGCGAAATTGGACCTTTTCGCCACAAGCGAGAACGCTCAGTGCAAAAGGTTCTTTTCGAAGAGCGAGGACGCGCTGGCCCAGGCTTGGCCCAGTATCCCGTTGTACGCTTTCCCCCCGATCTCAATGCTGCCTCAGGTATTAGCGAAGATCAGGGAAATGCGCTGCGCAGTGCTCCTCATAGCCCTGCACTGGGAGAACCAACCCTGGTTCCCGGAGCTGGTAAACATGTCAGACACAGCCCCGTGGCCGATTCCGGTGAGGAGAGACCTTCTCTCTCAAGCCCGGGGGTCAATTCTGCATCCCCATCCAGAGCACTGGTCTCTGCATGCGTGGGTAATCAACGAATATTCGTTGATTTGCCAGAAGGGGTAGTTAACACGATCTCGCAGTCCAGAGCCCCCTCGACGAGGCGGCTCTATGTGTCTAAATGGTCAGTGTTTAATAAATGGTGTGCAGGGAAGAGTTTGAACTCTCAGTCCTGTGGGGTTCCACAGGTTCTGAACTTCCTCCAAGAGCTCTTGGACGCGGGCAGGTCCCCCTCCACGCTCAAGGTATATGTTGCGGCGATTGCTGCGTTCGCCGACTCGGCGCGCGGCCGCGCACTTGGAAGAAACGAACTCGTTACCCGTTTCCTGCGAGGCGCCAGGAGGCTGAACCCTCCGCGGCCACCTTCGGTTCCAATATGGGATCTGTCTTTGGTCCTGGAGGCCCTTAAAGCTTTTCCCTTCGAGCCGCTAGACTCTGTGGGTCTCAAATACCTCACTTTCAAAACCGTTTTTCTGCTGGCCCTCGCCTCAGTAAAACGCGTGGGTGACTTACATGCGCTATCAGTTAGCGCGTCGTGTCTCGAGTTTGGACCTAACGACTCGTTAGTCATTCTCAAACCCAGACATGGCTATGTCCCTAAAGTGTTGGGTACTCCTTTCAGAGCACAGGTTATCTCCCTCTCAGCCCTGCCGCCGGCAGCCAGCGAGGTTGATAATAACCTCCTTTGCCCTGTTAGGGCGTTAAGGCTTTATATTACGTGCTCTGCAGCCTTTAGGCTCTCAGAGCAGCTCTTTGTTTCGTTTGGTGGGCGCACCAAGGGTCTCGCCCCCTCGAAACAGACGTTATCCAGATGGATAGTGGACGCTATCGCGACAGCATACGCGTCCAAAGACCTGCAGTGCCCTCTGGGCATACGGGCTCATTCCACCAGAGGCGTTGCCTCATCGTGGGCATGGTCCAGTGGGATTTCCATTTATGACATTTGTACGGCAGCGGGCTGGGCCTCCCCGTCTACATTTGTTAGGTTTTATAACCTGGAAGTTCCCGCCTTGCAGGCTAAACTTCTCGCAGTCTAAATCATGTGCATGCCCTGCTCATTTGCAGGCTGGATATTAGATTTGACTCTTCTGGTCGAGCCGCACTTTCAGGGAAAGCTCTTATATATATATAGACCGGCTGCGCCGCTCTGTTTCTCCCTATGGGTGCTTATGTACATGTGTTGGCCCGCATTGCTGGCCACCTCTCTCCCCACTCTTCACTCCCCGGGTCCCCCCCCCCGGAGTTGTGTGTGGATGCATGGCGCGCACGGCGTTGACAAAGGGTTCCCGTAGCGTAAGTTCCTTACGCAATACGAGAGAACCTCTCGTAAGAGAACGATACTTGGTTACTCACGTAACCTCGGTTCTCTCTAGAGAGGGAACGAGTATTGCGTTCCCTGCCGTGCTTGCGCCTCGAGCTCATGTCGCTTCATTCGACAGAAACCAGAGAATTAAGCCTCCGAGCCCTGTTTTTATACGCTCTGACGCCGCCCCTTCTGGCGGGCTGTGACGCGCGAGGGCGCGCGCGCCCTGATTGGGCGTGACGTCACGCGGGGCTCACTGGTAGGCTTAAGCAGTTGCCGCGCGGCAGCCAATGAGCACGCAGTATTGCCTGCTCTAGCTCTGCTGTGCCGCCTGCTGCACTGCGTTGACAAATTATGGAAAATTAAGGATAATTTTTTGGCTTCAGTATCTCGAGAAAAGATGACTTTTCCCGTAGCGTAAGTTCCTTACGCAATACTCGTTCCCTCTCTAGAGAGAACCGAGGTTACGTGAGTAACCAAGTATCGATTTGTCTAATTTTAAATAAAAACCAAAAAACAGAGATGAAAAAATAATGTAAGTAAAAAATATACTTTTGCTTTGGTCAAATAAATGTTCAGTGATATTTTCCAAAGATTTCTGAATTTTGGCACAATTTTTTCTGTATATAGGCCTAGTGTTGATGTGGCAACTAGTAAATACACTAAGTTTCATCATGCTAGCATGTGTGGAAGTATTTAAAACAAGTGTGTTACAACTTGCCCAGCGTTAGGTTGTGCCCCGCTCTCCTATTCACATTAAACCATATGGATTTTTGGGTGAATTACATGTGGTCTCAGCATGAAGGGGGAGTGGGGAAGAGGG
This sequence comes from Scardinius erythrophthalmus, assembly GCF_964197995.2. Taxonomy (NCBI): domain Eukaryota; kingdom Metazoa; phylum Chordata; class Actinopteri; order Cypriniformes; family Leuciscidae; genus Scardinius; species Scardinius erythrophthalmus. The sequence continues at coordinate 20,017,286 of NC_138240.1, forward strand.
GGAGAGATGTGTTCTGAGGTGAGACTTTGCATCTCAAATGGTGAGTTCAAATCTAATTTCCTTTGTTCTCTCAGAGAGTAGCTCTCTCTTCCAGTTTTTCCAGTCTTACAAAAGTATTACCAAAAAGTCTCTTGTAGGCTATCGCCATCCGCCAACACCCAAGCATAACCCACACCGCGCGAGATACATGATACTGGGTTCATAAATAATATTCACAATATTACAGCAAAATCATGCGCCTCAGGTAGGCTAGCCTACCACCCACACAGAAGTGAAATTCAAAATAAAACGAAAGAGGGTTAACATGTCTTGAGGAAGAAAATTTCACTGTCTTTTAACTTTAAGCAGCTAAGTTATATAGACGACCATTATCAAAGAACATAGAAGAAGGCTACAAAACACCTGTTTTTTTTCTCAAGACCGATTTTGCATTGACTTGGAATCGTGTTCAGAAGGGACAAGCGCGTGCACTCGCATCTTTTTTTTTTTACAGAGATTATCCATAACACCTGGATTCGTTCATTTAAAGAATGCTCAAGATTGTGTATATGCTGTCATGCTTGACAGTTATCAGTGCAGGTAAGTTAATTTAATGCTTTCCTATCATCTTATTTTGCAACGCAGAAGTAAGCTATTTTCTATTAATGCGTGTGAGAATAGTAGAATAAACTATTTGTCCTACAAACTATAATTACGACAATACATATAATATGGTAAGAAATAGGGGGAGAGCGGGGCTCAAACTAACGCGGGGCTAGTTGTAACACCCTTGTTTCAAATACTAGCATGACGAAACTAGTGTTACTAGTTGCCATATTAACACTATAAAGAGAAATAGTTGCGCCAAAATTCATAATCTTTGGAAGATATCACTGAACATTTATTTAACCATAGCAAAAGTAAATTTCTGACTTATGTTAATTTTTCACGTCTATTTGGTGTTTATTTAAAATCTCAAATCTGATATTATTCTAATATGTTATTTAACAGTTTATATGGTTCTTTAATGCTTTGCTAACTAGCAGAAGACACTAATCTCAGTTGTGCAAGTGGGGCATGTTGTAATACTGTGTTACAATGTGCCCCTTTTGGACCTATGCTATTCTATTCAATATTTTTATGAATTCTATTGAGAAAACTTGAGAAAAAGGTGAATAAAGACAATGTTCAGAAATTATTAATTTTTGTTATGTTTTGAACTATGTTGTATAGCTGTATTTTCCGGTGTGTTCGTTGTCAAACTCAAAAAATATTTTATTTTTAATTATTAAAAAATGCCATTATTTTATATGAAAAAGTTAATAATTTTATTTAATTGAGAAAATATTTTCTCTAAGGAAGTGCCCAGCCACCCTGCGGAGAAAGCTCATTCGGCCACCTGTATCAGGGATCTTGTCCTTTCGGTCATGACCCACAGCTCATGACCATAGGTGAGAGGAATGTGGATTGACCGGTAAATCGAGAGCTTCGCCTTGCAGCTCAGCTCCTTCTTCATCACAACAGAATGGTACATCGACCGCATTACTGCAGAAGCTGCACTGATCTGTATGTCAATCTCTCGTTCCATCCTGCCCTCACTCGTGAACAAGATCCCAAGATACTTGAACTCCTCCACTTGAGGCAGGAACTCTCCACCTACCTGAAGTGGGCAAGCCACTTCATTTCTGTCTGAGAACCATGGCCTTGGATTTGGAGAAGCTGATTCTCAACCCGACCACCACGCGATTGCAGAGGTGTGTCAGCCAAGACAGCCCCACAACATCAAGAGACTTGAGGTACTCAGGGCAGATCTCATCCACCCCCGGTGCTTTGCCACCAAGGAGCTTCTTGACTACCTCGGTGACTTAAGTTTGGGTGATGTACGAGTCCACTTCCGAGCCCTCGGCCTCTGCTTCCTCAATGGAAGGTGTGTCGGTGGGATTGAGGATATCCTCGAAGTATTCCTTCCACCGTCTGACGATATCCCCAGTTGAGGTCAACAGCTGCCCACCTCCACTGTAAACAGTGTTGGTAGGGCACTGCTTCCCTCTCCTGATGCTCTGGACGGTTTGCCAGAATCTCTTCGAGGCCAACCGGTTGTCCTTATCCATGACCTCACCGAATTCCTCCCAGGCCAGATTTTTTGCCTCCACAACCACCTGGGCTGCAGTCCGCTTGGCCTGCCGGTACCCCTCAGCTGCCTCAGGAGTCCTACAAGCCAGCCAGGCCTGATAGGACTCTTCAGCTTGACGGCATCCCTTACTTACGGTGTCCACCACCGGGTTCAGGGATTGCCGCCTCGACAGGCAACGGAGACCTTACGGCCACAGCTCAGAGCGGCCGCATCGACAATGGAGGTGGAGAACATGGTCCACTCGGACTCAATATCTCCAGACTCCCTCTGGATCCGGTCGAACCTCCACCGGAGGAAGGAGTTGAAGATCTCTCTGACAGGGGAATCGGCCAAACGTTCCCAACAGACTCTCACAGTACGTTTGGGTCTGACGAGTCTGTCCAGCTTCCTCCCCCGCCATCGGCTCCAACTCACCACCAGTTGGTGATCAGTTGACAGCTCCGCCCCTCTCTTCACCCCAGTGTCCAAGACATACGGCCAGAGGTCGGATGAAACAACCACAAAGTCAATCATCGACCTCCGGCCTAGGGTGTCCTGGTGCCACGTGCACTGATGGACAACCTTATGCTTGAACATGGTGTTCGTTATGGACAAGCTGTAACTCCCAATCACGCTCCTCCAGGTGTCACTGTCGCTGCCCACGTGGGCGTTGAAGTCCCCACAGTAGAACGACGGAGTCCCCAGTCGGAGCACTTTCCAGTACCCCTCCCAGAGACTCTAAGAGTGCCGAGTGCTCTGCACTGCCGTTTGGCCCGTAGGCACACACGACAGTGAGAGACCTAGCCCCTACCCGAAGGCACAGGGAAGCAACCCTCTCGTTCACCGGGGTGAACACCAACATATGGCAGCTGAGCTGGGGCGCTATAAGCAAACCCACACCAGCCCGCCACCTCTCACCATGGCCAACTCCAGAGTGGTAGAGAGTCCATCCTCTCTCCAGGAGTGTGGTTCCAGAGCCCAAGCCGAGCGTGGAGGTGAGCCTGACTACCTCTAGTCAGTACCTCTCAACCTCATGCACAATCGGGTATTCAAAACCCTCCACCCCGATAAGGTGGCAGTTCAAGGAGGGATGTTGTGTGTTTATATTTTTTTTTTGGGGGGGGGGGGGGGGGGTTAGATCAGATATCATTTTAAGCTGTCATATGGTCATGTTACAATGTGCCCCTCACATGTTACAATGTACCTAACCTATGGGGCATGTTGTCACATTTCACTTCCATTCTTTCGGGGTATATAAAGAAAAAAGTATACATTGTATTAATAAAACAAAACCACATAATTGTACTAGACGTGTGAAATGAATGTGTGAAAAAATAAAAACTCTGAACCCTAAGTATATTTACACAAACTGAGAAAGTCAAAAAGCGTTAGGTTGTGCTCCGCTCTCCCCTACCAGTTTGCAATATTAAACTGCAAAACAAGCTGTTGTACAGTTAAAAATAACTGAAAGCTGATGATACCAGACACATTTACAAATGATCTTAAAAATAAGGTAAATACTACTTTTTGTTTCGTAAAAAAAAAAAAAAAAAAAAAAAACCTTGATGTCAATGGTAGCAAATGGTTTTTAGTGTTTGTCTATATATAAACCTATAGACTCTGTTTAAATAGCTACGGTCAGCATGAATGTGGTTGACTGTATTCCCTTACCTAATTGTGATGTTTAGCTAACAGTTGTTTACAGTAGGATGGCAAATGTATCATTTATTATTCTATTGTAATTTATTATTTATAGTTAAATAAAATTATCAGATGTTTTTTTTAAATGTCTTCTTTTGAAACTCATACAAGTTTGGAGGGTGAGTAGCCTAAATGTAAACAGAGTTTATATTTGGTTGACCTATCCCTTTAACTTTGCAATTTTCCTATCTGTCCGTGAATGTTGGATAGTTTTTCAGATTTTGAATATCTTTTTTCTTTTTTTTTCTTTTTTTTCTTGTGACATACAGAAAAGGAGAAATATTGAGTTAGGAAGTTTAGGAAGATCTTAGGTTATAATAATTATGTTAATAATATATTATAATAAATTATAATAATAATGTGTTTGTCTGGTGAACACTTAATAATATGTGTGAAATATTCATATTTTTTATGTGAATTGTAATTTTGCACAATGGCTGCCTGCTGCTTTTTTAAAATATTGTTAGTGTTAAAGTATCATGGTCTTGTCATAAACTCAACTATGGACTTGTCCTGGACTCTGACTCAAATTAGCTGGTCTCTGCTACAACATTGCCTGTTAATATTGTTTATATATTCTTTCACCCGTTATCAGCATGGTTAATAAGGCTGCATCCACCATCCAAATCTCTCTTGATTCATCCTGCCTATTTTTGCCCTTCTGTTTCACTGTTCTACACCAAGTACAGTACAAAGTTCTTAACAGAGGAACCTTAGTTCTCGAATATTTTAATGTGGATGACAACTTTTCTAATTAACTTTAAAAATGTATAAATACTGTGTACTGATTTAATATATCACATGTATATCGTTGTGGCAAATAAACAAACAATTCTGAATAAGAGACTAATAGGCCTACACTAATTGTCTTTGAGGTTTATTTTCTTGCAAGAAAAGGTCAGCAGTCATACAGTCACACAGAATGACAGTGAGGGGAGGGCATCTTTCCTCTTTTATAGACTCAACTCTCAGAATGTCTCTAGGCCATTAGTCAAATGGTAGTGATAGTATTTTCAACCATATGTGGAACCGTATGTTTTATCCTTGACCTCCTTTCACGTACCAACACTCTTTTATTGCCATATGATGGTCACACATCTTAAAGATAAAATTTCTTCTTCAGTTATAATTCCAGAGGAAGATAAGTCTGGAATGGAATGGATAGTCATATGTCATGGTCTAAATATGGTCTAAAGTTTTTGAATTGAATTGAATTATGGTCTAATTTGACTAATCTGTACTATTTCTCGTCCTTGTGTATCCACAGGTTCTCACTCACTGATGACTTTGGCAACATATATAGTTGGACAGACACCATTTCCTGAGTTCAGTGTTGTGCTGATGTTGGATGATCTGGAAATATTATATTATGACTCAACCACATGGAAACCTGTCTATCGCACTAACAGTGATTCAAAATCTATGATGCCAAAATCACTATGATGAGGAGAAAAGTGATGCTGGTGTTGTATTTCAAGACATGTATAATAGCATGAAAACTCGGGATTTTTATGCTAATCAACACCTCAATCACACAGATGGTGAGAACTATACATTATCATCATTAACAAATCATTTAATAACAGATGTAGCTTTCTATGTGTTTTATTATGTTATTTTTTTTTTTAAATTCAATGTAAGACTTTGAGAGGGTAATCATAGAGTCCAGAATATTCATTTTCAGTTCAGTACATTTTATATTGTGTCAGTGTCAGAGTGAGGACTAATAAAAATATTTTTTTCTTTTATTTGAAGGTGTACGTGTGTATCAGAGACTTGCTGGATGTGAACTGTTGAATGATGATAAACCACGTCCATTGAAATGGAACTCATGCGAATACTCGCACAGGCCGCGGCGAGCCTCGGCCTCGAGTGGTCTTCGCCCGAGCAACCCGCTCGCAACCGGCTGGATGGCTGTTTCCTGCCGGGGGATCGCGCTTCACCTGCGTCCAGACCAGCGCCCTTTCTTCCTGAGTTACACGAAGAAGTCGCTAAGTCCTGGAACGCTCCCCATTCAGCTTGAGTGCGTCCTTCTGTTTCTCTGGCATTCTCTGCAGTTGACGATGCCAAAAACAGAGGATATCATTCGCTGCCGCCGGTCGAAGAGGCGATTGCGGCCCACTTATGCCCGCCCTCCGCTGGACGGCTCGCTAACCTGGCCCTACCCTCTAAAGCTTGCCGCACAACGTCAAGCCTGCTCCGCCGCGCTTTCTCCGCCGCCGGGCAGGCTGCGTCTGCGCTGCACACCATGGCCACACTTCAGATCTTCCAGGCCGATCTCCTCCGAAGACTGGACGAGAACGTACCTGAAGCGATCTGTGTGCCGGACTTAAGGAGCGCCACGGACCTCGCTCTCCGTGCCACTAAGTCCGCAGCTCAGGCTATTGGGCGTACGATGGCTTCTCTCACTGTTACAGAGAGACACCTCTGGCTGACGCTCTCGGACATGGCCGATTCAGAGCGCGCCGCCTTCCTCGACGCCCCGCTTTCTCCCGCCGGTCTCTTCGGATCCTCCGTGAAGGACTTCGCTGAGAGATTCGCTGAGGTACAGAAAGCATCTCAGGCTATGAAGCACTTCCTGCCGAAGCGCTCCAGTTCTGCTGCAGGCCGTGCGAAACCGTCTGCACAGAGCTCTCAGCCCCAGCCGCCGCCCACTGCAGCTGCTCCGCAGCGCCGCCAGGCCCGAAGCGCGAGACCACGCTCCCGCTCATCCAGCCGCCGCCCCACTATGCACGGCCCGCGGCCCAGGATTGTGGTAAAGCCCGAGGCCCCGAAGTCGTCCTAGCACGCCTAGGAAAACGACGGTGTTCAAGTCCCGCTGCAGCCGGACTTCCACCAAAACTATTCGCTCGTCCAGTTCCAGGAAATGTGACTGTTCCAGTGTATTATGCAGTCAACAAGCCGGTTCTGTCACCCGCTTGCCTGCACACAAAAGCTGTTTTTACGGCTACCCAGATAAATCCCCAAGAGAGTGTTTTTTCTGGTGTCCCGGCCACGGCCGATGGTGTTTTATGTGTAGAAAACATGCCCACTGTCCAGTGCCCATCACTACACACAAGCACAGCCTGTCACACAGGTCTCGCGCACATAAAATCGACTCAGATCGATTGCGCTTCAAACGTTGTGAATGTGCCCACTACCCAGTGCCCACATATACCACGTTGTGCATGTCTCACGGTTTCTGTAAAAACGAAACCAACAGGCATTCGCTTTACTCAAGCGGAAAATGCTTTCAGTGTAATGAATGTGCCCGCTGTCCCGCCCCCACATCTACACACAGACATGACAGTTCCTATGGGACTCGCCCAGCCCTCCCCCTCTCGGTTGACCACCGTAAGGGAGTCAAGCGCGGGCAATCTGCCCGCTGTTATCAGCGCGCCCCCTCCCTCAAATGTCACGAGCGCGACGACTACGTTGCAATGCACCGAAGCATCTCTATCGCAGAGCGAACGGAGCGAGCTTCGTCTTCAACCCCTAGCTATTCATGCGGATGCATGGGCAAAGCTGCCCGGGGTTTCGAAGTGGGTGCTAGACATTATAGAAAGAGGCTATTTGCTGCAGTTTCGCCGACGCCCTCGCCGCTATACGGCGCGCGTCGAGACCACGGTAAAAACAGAAGTAGCACATTTACTTCGAGCCGAAGTGACGAAACTATTGAGCAAAGGGGCTATAGAGCCTCTCTCTCAAGTTCAGAGCGAAGGAGGGCTATACAGCAGATACTTCCTGGTATCCAAAAAAGACGGGGGTCTCAGACCCATACTAGATCTAAGGCAACTGAACAAAGTGCTTGTGAAGCGACAGTTCAGGATGCTCACGACCAGGAAAATCCTCGCGCACATTCGCCGAAGAGACTGGTTCGTGTCAATAGATCTGAAGGACGCGTATTTCCAGATACAAATAGCGTCACGTCACAGGCGATTTTTGAGATTCGCCTTCGAGGGCCAGGCATATCAGTACACAGTCCTGCCGTTCGGTTTGTCCCTGGCACCCCGTACATTTACGAAGTGCATGGACGCGGCGCTCGCGCCCCTCAGAATGAGGGGCTTGCGAGTGCTGAACTATTTGGACGATTGGCTGATCCTAGCGCAATCTCGCTCAGTGCTCGTGGAGCACACGGCCATGTTACTCGATCACCTCGAGAAATTAGGTCTCAAAGTCAATTGGGCGAAGAGCTCCCTGTCTCCCAGTCAGAAGATTTCTTTCCTGGGCACAGAGCTGAACTCGCTGTCTATGATAGCGCGTCTATCACCACAGCGCGCGGTGGACGTTCAGCGCGCAGCGAGCTCTTTCCGCTGCGGCGCTTCTGTCCCGCTCAAGAAATTTCAGAAAATGCTGGGTCTCATGGCCTCAGCATCCTCAGTGCTCCAGCTGGGCTTGCTCCGCATGCTCCCACTGCAGTTCTGGCTGAAAGCGCGAGTCCCACGCCGAGCGTGGAAGTCCGGTTCGCTTCATCTCAAGGTCAATCAGAGGTGCGTTGCCGCTCTGAAACCTTGGAAAGTGGACGGATGGTACCGGTCAGGTGTAAGCCTGGGGACTTCCTCGAGGGTGAGGGTGGTGTCTACGGACGCATCCACCTCGGGATGGGGAGCGCTGTTCGAGGGCAGACCGTTCTTTGGTCAATGGTCAGAACGCGAGAAGCTCCTGCACATAAACTGCCTCGAAATGTTGGCAGTAGACAACGCGTTGACGCGTTTTCGTCCCCAAATAAAGGGACACCATGTTCTAGTCCGGTCGGACAACATGTCAGTGGTGTCCTACATAAATCGCCAGGGCGGCCTCAGGTCCCGAAACCTGTACAGGCTAGTGAAACGCCTCCTGGTGTGGGCTCAGTACAATCTGCGCTCGCTGAAAGCAGCGCATGTGCCAGGGCTCCTGAACGTAGGACCAGACAGACTGTCCAGGAACAATGTTCCGGCAGGCGAATGGTCTCTACATCCACAGACAGTCCAGCTGCTGTGGAGGAAATTTGGCAGAGTGGAAATAGACCTGTTTGCGTCTCAAGAAAACGCTCGCTGCCCGGAGTTTTTCTCCAAGAGAGTTTTTCTCCTGCCTCAGGTGATAGAGCGGATAAGGGAAGAAGGATGTCCAGTACTGCTCGTAGCGCCGCTCTGGAAAAACCAACCTTGGTTCCCAGCTGTGATGCAGCTAGTGAGCACTGTCCCGTGGCCAGTGCCAGTGAGGAGAGACCTCCTCTCCCAGGCTTACGGCTCGATATGGCATCCTCACCCGGAACTGTGGTCCCTTCATGTCTGGGCCATCAACGGGTACATGCAGAGCTCCCTAAGGGAGTGATGAACACGATCACACAGGCTAGAGCTCCGTCTACTAGACGCCTCTACGCATCAAAATGGTCAGTGTTTGCGGGCTGGTGCACAGCCTGTGACGTGTCACCCACAGCTTGTGGAGTGACGGAGGTGCTTTCCTTCCTACAAGAGCTGTTGGAAAAGGGTAGAACCCCTTCCACGCTCAAAGTCTACGTGGTGGCTATAGCAGCGTTCTCTAGAACAACGCTTGGTCAGTCAATAGGAAGGAACGATTTAGTTATTCGCTTCCTCAGAGGAGCTAAGAGACTGAATCCTCCCAGACCTCCCTCAGTCCCTGTATGGGACCTTTCTACGGTTCTGGAAGCCATGAAAGGTGGCCCGTTCGAGCCATTGAAGACGATTGATCTGAAACACCTGTCCTTTAAGACCGTGTTTCTGCTGGCTCTCGCTTCGGTGAAGCGCATAGGGGACTTACACGCGCTCTCGGTGAGCACGACGTGCATGGAGTTTGGGCCGAATGACTCGAGGGTTATACTCAAACCTAAGCACGGTTATGTTCCAAAATCTCTCAACACACCGTTTAGGGCGCAGGTTATTTCCCTGTCTGCCCTACCGGTCCCTGATGAGGAAAGAGACGCGAACCTCCTTTGCCCAGTCAGGGCGCTGCGAGCTTATGTGTCTCGCTCGTCTGTTTTTAGACAGACAGAGCAGCTCTTTGTTTCGTTCAGCGGGCGGGGGACTAGCCGCGTCGAAACAGAGCCTATCCAGATGGATAGTTGATGCTATTGCGCTAGCATACACTTCCAAGGGCGAGCAGTGCCCTTTGGGTGTCAGAGCGCACTCCACGAGAGGCATGGCCTCCTCGTGGGCTTGGTCGAGTGGGATTGCATTGCAAGATATTTGTACGGCGGCGGGCTGGGCCTCCCCGTCTACAGTTATAAGGTTCTATAACCTAGAGGTTCCCGCCCTGCAGGCCAGGCTGCTGTCGGTCTAGTTACCAGTATTGTCTGTCCTGATACTATCAGCCCAGAATGCTGTGTCTGCTGAGCGCAGCTCATTGATCGACAGCGTGAAGTGGTAGCACTAAATGTGTGCGGGCAGAATGTGTAAGACCCATTTTTCCACCAGTTCAGGCCGTACCCCGCCCTGTCTGTGTGATGTATTAGCGTCTAAACGACGCTGCTATGTGTGGAAGAGTACGGTTTCAACCCCTCTCTCTTCCCGGACTCCCTGTGAGCTCCATGGGTAATTGTGCACTTTATGAATCCCGGGCTTTCGCCCTTGGATCTATGGTGTCAGATCCCTGCACGCACGGCGTTTTGCATTGGGTCCCCTAGCGTAAGATACCTTACGCAGTACGAGAGACCTCTCGTAAGAGAACGTACTCGGTTACTAACGTAACCTCGGTTCTCTCTAGAAGAGGGAACGAGTACTGCGTATCTTGCCGTGCATGCACACGCTCTGGTTGCTTCTATGATGAAAAACCAGATAATAGCTGCCTGGGAGCGATATTTATAGGCCTAGACCACGCCCGTTTCGGCGGGACGTGACGCAGCGGGCGCGAAGCACCCTCATTGGGTCACGCCAGGCCTCGCTCGATAGGCTGCTGCAGTTGCCGCAGACCAGCCAATAGGCGCGTGAGCTGTCTCGCCTATGTCTGCATGCTGCTGCAACGCGTTTTGCATTATTTCAAAATTAAGGATAATTTTTGGCTTCAATATCTCGCGGAAAAAGGATTTTCCCCTAGCGTAAGATACCTTACGCAGTACTTGTTCCCTCTTCTAGAGAGAACCGAGGTTACGTTAGTAACCGAGTACGTTATTCTATTACCTGGAAAAAAACAATATCCATTTGAAAAAGCCATGGATGATATCATGGGACCAAATAGAAAAGCTTCAAGTACAGTTTCTATTTGAACATGATTATCATCCTATTTGCATTAAAACTTTGCGAAGGTACCTGCATTTGGAAAAGAACAATGTGATGAGAAAAGGTGAGAGAATCAACCTGATTAACTTCAGTATTAAGATAGGAAAAAAAGTATAATCAACAAATATGACCCAGACAGCGGTACTGACAGAAAATGCGTGCCTCTGAATACGTTATGAAACATGAGAACCATAAATAAATAACAACAGTAACATTTCTCTTTATTCTCTGTAGTGAAACCCAGAGTCAGACTCATGAGGAAGAAACTCCCAGACTCTCAAGGGCTTCAGATCAGCTGTCTGGCCACTGGCTTTTACCCCCGTCACATTAACCTGACCCTGTTCAGAGACGATCAGCCTGTGGATTATGATCAGATCACAGGAGGACAGATTCTGCCCAACGGAGACGGAACTTACCAGATGAGGAAGAGTTTAGTGATCAGCGATGAAGAACTACGTGAAGGACATAAATACAACTGTACAATGAAACATCTCAATCTGGACAACAAACTGAACATTATATTTGGTAAATAAAAATGCCCAAACCAATAAGCAAACAAACAAAATGCCCTTTTTGATATCAACAACATAGATTTAATAAAAATAAAAACTATTTCAGTACGTATCTTTAGCTTCTGTAATTATTTTCCTGTTTTTTTTTTAATTCACCACAATTTCAGATACAGATAAATATAAACCAGGAGGATCCGTCAGTCTGTCTGTAGTTATCAGTGTGTTGGTGTTAATGTGTGTGGCTGTTCTCATCGGAACTGCACTCAGACTGAGGACGACACGCTGCTGGTAAATGTTCTACAGTCCAGTTCACTATGTTTGATGCTCAATTAGAAAATGAAACCAAATATCATGTTTCTTTAGAAGAGGCTCTTTCAATGTTTACCGTATACAGTTTTGTGATTGTGACTTTTTATTCTGGTTTATTTCATCTTATTCAGGACGAGGCTCTGAGACGTCACAGAATAAATACTCCCCTACTCCATGTGAGTATACTATGTTTTAAATGAAGTCAGCAATATGTTCATTTTAAGTTTAATTTTGGAAAATGTCTAGAAATTGAACCAAATGAATGTTTTATTGATTTCAGCCTCCACGCAAGATGAAAATGTAGTCTATGTAATGGATTATATTAAAAAATCAAGATAACACATGGGAAATTAGCATTTCGGGGAGGTTCCAAGATGATTACTTGATTGCACATGTTTTGATCAGCTCTGCATTCCCAAATACTTAAATTGACTTGAAACATTGTTGCAAAGAAGACTTTGAAAGATAGCTAACTCTAATAACACAGTGATTCGTCGGACACAACAATGGGTGGATCTGAAAAAAGTGCTGGAAAGAAGACTGGAAAGTCCAACCAAAGCGTAAATGCTAACACTGCTAGCAAAACTAGCAGCAGCACTCCGAAACTTTTATGAAGATCCCTTCCAGTGATCTGATTACAGACAACTTGCATGATTATCTCAAACAAGATACCGACCCGGATTAATTATGCTGGTGGAGGAAGAATTTCCATCTCTCCCTGAAACTCCATGCAAGTCTCCAGCCCCAAGCAACACTGTAGACAGACACACAATGGTAATCCTCGCACAGATCTCAGAACTTTCTCGGCTGGTGCAGAACGGATCAGATGTACTGGAGAAGATGGTGGAAAGAAACTCAAGCATATTTAATGAAATGAAAGTCATGAAACAAATCCCCAAACTAAAGGAAACAATTGAGTTTATTTGCACCGACATCAGTGCCTTGAAAGACAGAGTTTTTTTCTTAGTTGATACATGTAGAAAATCTCACCCATCACAGGTATCCTTTACTTGGAGTAATAATTCATCATCGAGGCAGTCTAGGATTGATTATTGTCCAAGTATTTAGAAAATATTATCACCGATATAATACTTTCTCCATTTTCAGACCACAAGGCTCTATAAGTATTCCGTTTAAATCTTTGTAAAACTTAAACAGAAAATCAGCATACTGGAAAATGAATAATTCAATACTACAACATAATGAGAGAATCACCAGCATAGAAAAACTAATCTCATCTTGTTGGAATAAAGCAAAAAATGTGGATAAATGTTTTATTTGAATTTATTATTGAATTTATTTTTTTAAGTATTGTAGGGAACTGGCAAAAATTTGGAAAATTGATGAGGATATGCATGCAATGATTTTGGGGTCCTCAGCAATATCACCATTAATATTCAGTTGCTCAATATATAATTAGTTTTGGCTTGCATAGTCTACATTTTATAGATTTCAGCTCTCTGAACAATGCTTTTAAAATAAACTGGCTTGGACAATATTTTCAAAACCCATGGTCTCTTTGGAATATAATCCCTCTGTATATTTACTCTCATTAAGGTGGCAAACAAATTATTACAACACATTCTCACACCCAAGGCGTCACTTTTTGTCACTTTCAACCATGCTTCAATATCTGACGCTCAAAGCGCCCCCTAGCGTCCATATGTGACGCTTCGGTTATGGGTAGCTTTAGGCGTCATGTAACTGACGCTTTCGGAAGCGTCAATATTCGACGCACAAAGCGCCCCCTAGCGTCCATATGTGACGCTTCGGTTGGGTAGGTTTAGGTCTGTGGTAGGGTTATGCGTCTCAAATGGACGCTAAAGGCTGCTTTGAGCGTCAGATATTGAAGCATGGTTGAAAGTGTTAAAAAGTGACGCCTTGGGTATGAGAACGGTTTAATGTGCAATTATAAAATTTAACAACTTCAAATAAACTCTAAATTCTATCAACAAGCACTTGCTGCTTGGAGTCTCAATTAAGTATTAATTTATGCTTATTCAACAATATTTATTATACTCTGTTATTTTCTTTTTTTTATTTATCTTTTTTATTTTGTAAAACGTGATGTGTACTTCTATATGTAATATGGAAGTTACTCTTGTACATGCTATTTGTTGTCGATAATAAAGCATTAAAAAAATAGCATTTGCTTGGTGGATGTAATTTAGGTTGTTATGAAAATGACCATTAAGCGATGAAACCACAAAGGAATGTAACACAGGTAACGAATGTTTAACAGTTATGAAATGTTTTTAAAGAATAATATCGCTTTATTAGTTTTCTTTTCTTGCTGGTCAAAAGGAGATATGTGTTTTATCCAAGCTCTTCTCACTCGCAACTTCAAGGCATCTGATATTGTCACATGTTCAAGAAGAAAAATGTACATCCTTATATAAATGCCCAAAGTGCCCATAATGTGACATATTACTTTCAAAGAGAAACCTTTGCCATCAATAGACTGACGCAAAGGACATGGATATTTGTGCCAGAAACCAAGGGAAGATCATTTTATCATAATGACGTATTTTGGAGTAAGATTTTCAGTTTGACTGTATAAGCTTAAAACTGAAATTCCCACTCATGCATTAAAAAAATGCTGCCTGAAGAAGCGTTATGTAATCTAATATGTGACATGCCAAAGTTCAGATTTATCTTTTGAATGGTTGAATTCAGAAAAGCATACTAGCAGCATTGCAGAAATAGTAATAGTGAAACATTTCACACTTGGAACAAATTTCAACTGGTCGATAAGAGAGTCCCATGCTTTAAAGAAGTTGTTATTATTCCAGTGCCAGAAAAGCAGAATATCAGGTTCTCACTGATGGTTTTCACCACATATCCAAAAAATATTCAGACACCAGATACATATATATATATATATATATATATATATATATATATATATATATATATATATATATATATATATACAGTATATATATATATATATATATATATATATATATATTTTTTTTTTTTTTTTTTTTTTTTTCTGGGTACAGGACACTATAGTTCATTTATGTATGCCATGTGAGGATAACAAAATAAAGTAAACTGTGACATATTATACCCAAAAATTCTCATATAGTGGACCACCAGTAAAATTTATTTAGACACTTTGACCTGACCATGTTTTGCTTAAGTGTTTTTTCTTTAATTGCTAATGCGACCTTTTTACACCACAGACTGAACAAAATTAAGCATTTAATTGGTAATTGGTTTACCTATTGGCATTATCTAATTGTGTACTTACATTTAACAGCTGATAGCTATTTAACCTATTCATGTGTGAGACAGTCTAACAGAAGGATGGCCAAAACCAGTGAAATATCAACTGAGTTCTTGTCATATTTTATTTACAATTTTCTAATGTGTAGTGAATAAACTGTGATAATGTGAGAAATGTGGAAGGTGTCTGAATAAATTTTGGTTTGACTGTATATTCCTGGACAGACACATCATGCGTTCACTGTTGTGCTGATGTTAGATGATATTATGACTCAGTATCACGGAAAGCTGTCCACCGCATGCAGTCAAAATAATTCAATCACAATGAATGCTGCAAGTGAATTTAATACCTGTCTGTAGTTATAAAGTGTACTAACACGTGTCACATTTGGACATAAATGAAACATTTAAACAGACATTGAAACAGGCTTCTATAAAATATTTTACTCTGCATATAAAAAATGACCCAATTATTAAACTTACCAGCAATGTCAATTTTATTTACTTTTATCAAAAGTCTCTGTGCCTACAATGTGTTCTCAAACCAACATTCTTTTGTTTTTGTTTTTTGCTTTATCCAATTTTACAAATGAGATAAAACTGTGTAAAAGATACTATGTCCATTGTTTTGCAATGTCCATTTTGGGTCACTAGCACCAAGGATTGGCAGGCAGGCATCTGAACCTGTGAAAGTAAAAGTAACAAACAAAAGAACAGATAAAACAGGCAATAACATGTTGTATCTAAGAGAAAGAACACTGTCTTCCCTGCTGAGAATGCGCCAAATGAACTTTGAGGGGCTGCTTAGTAGCCTAACAATGGATGATATCAAAGAACATTGTAGAAGTACAAAACACCTGTTTTAAATTAATTGAGAGAATTCTCATGCTTCTGTATTTGTCATTCTTGACAGTCGTTTTTATTTAATTTAAAATGCCAATTTGACCCTGATATTAAACACTGTTGAAACAACGAAGGCCAGAAAAAGTTTCCCTGCACTGCCATCAGAAAGGAGTAACGTTTAGCGTACACTGTAAAAATGTATCAATTCATTATAATGAATTGAAGATGCAAAGATCAGTGTCCCTCTTCCGGTGCAAGGGGCTTGGTCTCATTTGGAGGGTCCGAGGAAGATGACAGCAATGATCCTATGTCCCTGGCTGCATCAGATTTAGAGGATGGTCGAAACCCCACAAAGGATTCCACTACCCTGGACAGAACAAGCAAGATGATTCCCAGCCCGGGGTGGACTCCAAGCTCATCTGAGTCCTCTCCAAGGCAGTCAAGGAGCTGGGGTTAGACCCCTTTTTTTTCCCCAGAGGTGCATGAAGAGCTGACAAAGTCGTAGCAAAGTCGTAGCGTGTCCCCTAAAGAATCTCTCTCCAGATATCTCCGTCCTGAGCCAGTCGTTTCTGCTGCCCTCACGTGTGGCCCATCCTGCTCAGGCCTGCCTCCAGATCACGGCGCCAGGTGTTTCTTTGTATGCCCCTCTTCCTCCTCACTTGGGGGTTCCAGGTGAGGGCTTGCCTTGTGATGCTGTCTGCAGGCCTGCAGGGGGTATGCAGGGGGTATGTCCAATCCACCTCCAGCATCTTTGGAGGATGTCATCTTCCACTGGTTGCTGTTTCATTAGTTGCCACAGTTCTTCGCTGGTAGTGGTGGTGGTTCTCCAGGTCTAAGCTCCAGCAAGACAGGCTTCACAATGATGTTGAAGACCCTGGTCTTGGTGTTGATGCTGATCTCAGAGGATCGCAGACGTTCTTCAATTGGAGAAAAGCTGCTCTCGCTTTCTCACATCTGCATCTGTCCCCCTTGCTTGTCAATTATTTTTCCTTGCTCTTCTCTCTATTGATGTTAATGCCCAGGCTTGCTTAGGTATCTGGAATGATGCTGGTCTTTTCCTGCATCTGTTGTTGGGTGTGTGAGAGAACTAAGACAAGTCATTTCCCTCGGCGGCCATCTTTGAAACGCCTCTCATGCAGCTATTTCAGTCATGCAAGTATGGCACCTATCTCTTTCAATTTAAAATCTATTTTACCTTTGCACAATGTGCAAGTAATATACATTTCTCAGATCATTTTTTTTTTGGTCATACTTCTGGTGTTTTACTTATTCTTTGTCACATATTTTATTCTTTTTTTATTTTATTCATTTCCATTCTGTTTACTTAATTGTTGTTCCTAATCTGTAAAGTCTGTCAATGTAATGATTGTATTGCCTCCACAAATAAAATAATGTAAAGTTACGATCAGCTATGCCAGGTCAGTGTTTCTTCTCGAGTTCTCCCTGCCTGTTTCTGGACACATTTTGTGATTAAAATGACACACAAGAACAGAAAATCGACCACCTGTTTGAATAAAACCAAGTGGAATAAGAATTACCAAAATCATAAATGTTTTATGTTTTTAAACACTGAACTATTATCATTCTATGTAAATGGCTATTTAATTGTCCGTTTCATTTTTATATCTCGTCTTTATAAGCACTTTATATTTATATTTTTTGTTTAAAGAATTCAATTAATAAATTTATAAAAATGCAGCCTTCCGTTTAAGAAGCAACATATGAACTTTTATTTTGGTTTTGGTGTAACGACGTCATAAAGGCTGCGCCGCTCTCATCTGTCTCAACCTTTTTACAGTCTATGGTCTCAACAAAGGTTTGTGTTTCTGAACGATTATGTATTTAAGGTGTTAAAAGCGATTTATTTTAAGTAACATGAAATTAATCAATTACTTATGTTTAGTGATGGCCCGTGTACTTAGTGAAATTATTATTTGAATAACGTTAACTCTGGGCTGTACCATTAGCACGAGAGTGTGGGTTGGGTAAATGATAGGCACGCCACGGGCTAAATTTACTGCATGGATTTTTAGGAGTAGTTAAACACAGTGGACGGCAACATTCTTGACACGAAGTGTCAGATTTCTTCCTGTTAATAATTGCAATTATTAAATTTAGACCCCAAAATGAAAATGCTGTCATACTCACGTCTCACCCCCATGTCGCTCCAAATATGTATGGCTTTCTTTTTTTCTGTGGAACATAAAATATATTTTACATTAGTATTGGTATGGTCTGAAAATTTTGTTAGTTAGACCTGTTAGTTTGTCCCATAAATGGTTCATAAATGATGAGTGTTATTTGTCTGTAAGTAAAGTGAATTCATACTTGAGTAACATTGGGTTTTGATATAGGCTACATTGTTTTTCTCATACTTAACATAACAAAATGTCCAAAATACAGGAAAAACTCCTGAGATAACGTGACATATCAAGATGGCGTTTATTAAAGTGGAGGCTGAAGACATGAGAATTTCAGAACCACCGGTGAAACATGAAGATGTTGAGAAACAAACAGGTTGGTTCTCAAATGTGAACTCTGTTATTTGTTTCTTTAAATTGTTTAATTGTTCTTTAAATGAAATTGTTGACATCTAAACAAATGAAAGATAATTTTGAAAAATGTTAGGCATGCTATGAATAATCCAGTCATATCAGTGCCACAATTATAGCTGATTATTAAAAAAAAAGGCAGAATAAACCCATTGTCATTTTTTTTTGTGTGATTTGCCTATGATTTTGGGCATTTTTCGGCGATCTCTTAACCTGTCGACGAGCGAAAATCTGGCTTTAAATTGTTTAGTGTGAACTTGGCATAAATCATGGGGTAATTATCATTTTGGGGTGAACTAACGAACTATGAAGGATTTTTTTTTTTTAAATTAGTCATTTTGGTAAACAAAAATTAGTTTAAGTGATAAAATTGACTTTAACAAAAATAAAGCCAAAATGGAAAAACCATGGGTGACAAACTTAGTAACACCCTATGATTCAACTGCTTGAAGACTAGAGCCACTTTTAGCAGCAATAAGTTGAAGAAATCATTTTCTGTATGACAGTATCAGTCTCTCACAATTTTGGCCCACTCCTCTTTATAATGTTGCTTCAGTTCAATGGGGTTTGTGGGCATTTGATTATGCACCGCTCTCTTAAGGTCCCACGGCAACATTTCAGTCGGGTCGAGGTCTGGACTTTGACTGGACCATTGCTACACTTTGATTCTTTTCTTTTTCAGACATTCTGTTGTAGATTTGCTGGTGTGCTTTGGATCATTGTCCTGTTGCATGACCCAATATCGGCCAAGCTTTAGCTGTCGGACAGATGGCCTCACATTTGACTCTAGAATACTTTTGTATGCAGAGGAATTCATGGTCGACTCAATGACTGCAAGGTGCCCAGGTCCTGTGGCTGGAAAACAAGCCCAAATCATCAACCCTCCACTAGCATGCTTGACAGTTGGAGGTGTTTGTGCTGAAATGCTGTGTTTGGTTTTCGCCAAACGTGGCGTTGTGCATTATGGCCAAACATCTCCACTTTTGTCTCATTGGTCCAAAGGACATTGTTCCAGAAGTCTTGTGGTTTGTTCAGATGCAACTTTGCAAACCTAAGCCGTGCTACCTTGTTATTTTTAGAAAGAAGAAGCTTTCTCCTGGCAACCCTTCCAAACTTGTCTCGTCTTTTTCTAATTGTACTGCCATAAACTTTAACATTTAAAATGTTGTATGAGGCCTGTAGAGTCTGAGATGTAGTTCTCTTGGGTGTTTTGACATTTTTCTGAGCATTGCACGGTCTGACCTTTGGGTGAATTTACTGGGACGTCCACTCCTGGGAAGATTGGTAACTCTTGAATGTTTTCCACTTTTGAATAATCTTCAATTATTCAAAGCAGTAAGGGTGTACTTAGATTTTCAACCATGGCTTTTCCATTTTTGCCTAGTTTATGTTAAATAAATGACACAGTATTTTTCTGAGGTATCTGTAGGTATTTACCTAATTTTAAGATCTGCCAGGGATCAGATAATTTTTTATTATTGTCCCGATACATAATTAACAGAATTTAATAGGGTGTCCTTTCTTTTTCACATGACTGTAGCTGTTTGATGTCTTTTGCTTTGTGCCATTAAACTGGGGTTAACTTTTTTTTTCACTTTTCAGACCTGATGCCGCTTAAAGAGGAGAGTCCAGAACTGTATGAAATGGAGGACAAAGTACAGTATGAGAAACATGATTTCATAACTGAAGATATACTTTGCTCACAGACTGAAAAGTCTGCCTCACAAAAAAGTGAGGAGACGGGATCTAAACGATCTTTTGCCTGCAAACAGTGTGGAAACTTTTTCTCTACAGCAGGAAACCTTAAAATCCATATGAGAAGTCATACTGGGGAGAAGCCTTACACATGTGATCAGTGTGGAAAGAGTTACACACGAAGCAATACCTTAAAGGATCACATGATGGTTCACACTGGAGAAAGACCTTTCGAATGTGATCAGTGTGGAAAGAGTTACACGCGAAGCAAGACCTTAATGGTTCACATGAGGATTCACACCGGAGAAAGGCCTTACACATGTGATCAGTGTGGAAAGTGTTTCATAAGAAAAGACAACCTTAATTTACACATGAAAATTCACTCAAGAGAAAACCATTTTATATGCCATCAGTGTGGAAAGAGTTTCAAAGACATAGAACACCTTAACAGGCATGTGATAATTCACACCGAAGAGAAGCCCTTCAAATGTCACCAGTGTGGAAAGAGGTTCAAAATAAGTAAAAACATTAAGGCACACATGAGAAGTCACAGTGAAGAGAAGCCTTTCAAGTGCCATCAATGTGGAAAGGGGTTCGTTATAAATAAGGACCTCATAAGACACATGAGAAGTCACACTGAGGAGAGACCTTTCAAGTGCCATCAATGTGGAAAGGGTTTAAAGCATGAAGAATCCCTTGCTTACCACATGAAAATTCACACTGGAGAGAAGCCTTTCAGCTGCAATGAGTGTGGAAAGAGTTTCATACATAAAGGACAGCTTAATGTTCACATGAGAGTTCACACAAGAGGCAAACATTTTAAATGCGTGCGATGTGGGGAGAGTTTTACAGACAAGAATCTCCTTAAAATGCATAGAAGTACTCACTCCAACGAGAAGCCTTTCCCCTGTCCTCAGTGTGGAAGGAGATACAATCTTAAAGGAAACCTTAAGAATCACATGAGATCTCACACAGGGGAGAAGCCTTTAACCTTTTTTCACCATGTGGAAAGTGGTTCATGCATAACGGACACCTTAATTGTCACATGAGAATTTATAAAAAGAGAGAACGATTTAAAATGTCAACTGTGCAAAGAGTTTTACAGACAAAAAACAACAACAACTTAAAAGGAACATAAATATTCACAGAAGAGAGAAGCTTTTTTATTTTTCAAAATACATTGAAAGAAACTCATACAGGTTCGGAACAACATGAGGGTGAATAAATGATAATAGAATTAAAATTTTTGGAAATGAAAATGATCTCATCAATTACTCACTCTTATGTCGTTCCAAATCCATAAGACTTTCGTTCATATTTCAAACACAAATGAAAATATTTTGAATGAAATCTGAGGCCGTCATGAGTTTTGGGTGAAAATACTTTCAATAAAGGGACAGAAAAAAACCTATAATGTATTCACTGATCACTGAATTTTCTTTCTTTATTCACTATGAATTTTCTTTAACATTTTTTTTATTATTATTATTTGTATAAATTATTTTTTAAGTACCAGGGCGATGTAAAACATTTGAATAATGATTTTGGTCAAGCTCGGGTAAATAAATTGAACCACTTATTTAAAAAAAAAAGCGAAGATCACCATGTTAGGGACAAATGAACAACAGTTTAAAATAGTGAAGATTCTAATTTAGACGCATTGTGTACGTTATTGTACAATGTTTGCCACTTTGTCCCTTTCAAAGCATACCAGTTGATAAATTATCAAATCTGAGTGTATACTCACTTTCTGACAAATGCATAATTTAAAATTTGTTGGTTTTCAGATGCAAATGCCTTAAAGACGTTTTTGTTAACCTTTATACATTATTGATATTCCAATAAATTTTCATTGTCACTTAACTTTCTGTGGACGGGACTTTTATTTTGGTCTGGTGTTATGACATCAAAAGGCAGCATCGCCCTCCCCTGGCTCAACAGAGGTTTGAGTTTTTTGAACGCTTAAGTATTTGAGGTGTTTAAATCGAAACAAATCGTTCAGTCTATATAGTTTTTACAAGTAATGTGAAATGAATGGTATTATGTGAGGTGCCGTGTGACGCTTTACAGTTCAGTTTTCAGTTATGGATAGCCTAGTTACCGTTTTCTCTCATTCAATTTCTAAATCGTGACTTCAGAAATGATTAATGAATTATATTTTTGTGTCGGAAAACTGAACTATAAAGCGTTACATGAACTGATAGTTTGTTTCTTAAATGTCTATCTGTATGTGACCTTAAGTGCATTTATATGTAACAAATTAGGTTTTGGATTTTTATTTCTTTATTTTAATTGCTTTCCTCATAATAAACATGGAAAAATGTCAAAACATACAGGAACAAGAAGCTCCTGGTGAAACAACTGAGATTCACATGACATACTGTTATCAAGATGGCATTTATTAAAGATGAGACTGGAGACATGAGAATTTCAGAACCATTCAGAGTGAAACATGAAGATATTGAGGAACAAACAGGTTTGTTTTCAAATGTGAACTCAGCAATTTTGTTCTCATTAAAATGTTGATATTTAAACAAATAAATTATCATTTTGAAAAGTCATGTAAATGAAATGAGATGAAGAATCCAGTCATATAAGTGCCATAATTAAAGCTGATAATCTTAAAAATAAATTTAGTGGAATAATCAACCACCATAGCCACTGAAATATGTGATTAAATCCATGCTTTTTAAGTGATATATACAGTGCCTTGCAAAACTATTGAAAACCCCTCAATTTTTTTTTCACATTTTGTTATGTTTTGTTATGTTCACTGATAAAAATTCTCTGCTTGATTTACTTAAAAAATATGATGAATTCTTTTGCATAATTTTATTACGTAGATCCAACAAGACTAGTCTTTGTACAAACTACTTAACTTTTCTGTTTGTTAAAATAAAATTTGTACATAAAGTTAACTTAATTTTTTTATTTAATTAACTTAAAATTTGTACATAAAGTTAACTTAATTTTAGCATTGCTCTAGTCATTTTTGTGTGTGTGATCTACATAACTTTAAGAGTTCTAAATGTTTACTTTTGATTGAATCCAACTTAATTTTTACATTTCCAGATTACAAATTTCAAGTGGGATCTACTGTTTTCAAAATTTGTTAGTGTATTTTAAAGTTACAAGTACGAGTGTTACGAGTATTTCTACTGAAAGTATAAATGCAAATAGTACATTTTTTACTACTATAGTAAGTTCAACACTGGTACTTGGAATGTATGAATGTGGAATGTACTCATCAAATATGAAAATCTAGTTATTACATTACATAAAGCTGACATGTGGCCATTTGATAGTAAAAACTGACAATAAAAAAAGTATAATAAAATATATTCATCTCACAGGTTGAGACATTGTGTACAACAGAAAATTGTGCTTCATGGTGGTGCTAGAGGAAAACTCATTATGTGAAAGTTCACAAGGCTTTATTGTCTTCAGAAAAATAAACATTTACATAATATTTTCTATAAAGATGTGTTTTTCAGTCCTGTACAGTAACATACTCTAAGACTTTAAAACAACACGCTCACACAATCTTCTGGCTTCTCAAGACCACCATCTCTGGCTTTGCTGATCACAAAGATGTCGAGCAAAAATGAAGTGATGGCCTCTTGGAAGGCTGCAGCATCGTCGTCATCACAAACCTGTGAAATATACCAGAGAGAATTTTACCTACTTTTTGTTTGCTAATGTGAAGAATGCATTTAGCTCTTTGCTCTCCCTCTGAACAGAAATCTGGGTGGAATTACGTGGTTGCTGTGGTAGTTTTGATCCATATACTTATGTAAAAATTGTGCATGAAAGTCACTCGAAGAACGAAAGTCACTTGAAGAATATTGCTGCATGTTGTCAGGATTTGGGTGGGATTACGTGGTTGCTGTGGTAGTTTTGAGCAGCCCAATTTTTTTCACATTGATTTGAACGCAAGACTTTCGTTCATCTTCGGAACACAAATTAAGATATTTTTGATGAAATCTGAGAGCTCATCATGACCACTTTCAAGGCCCAGAAAGGAAGAGATTGTTAAAATAGTCCAAGTGACTACAGTGGCTCAACCTTAACTTTATGAAGCGTTGAGAATACGTTTTGTGCGCTAAAACAAACAAAAACAAATGACCTTATTCAGCTATTTATTTTCTTCCGTGTGGGACTCTGACGTGAGTTCATGAGAGCATCACAACGCATGTGCAAGAACTGAGAAGATGCTGAAGATAACGTCCTCATAGCCAGAAGCGCTTCACTGTCTGTTTACAAGCAGAGGATGATGCGCACTGTACATAAAACTTTGTAACTTTGTCTTTGTAAATATGTCTGCAGATTTCAAACTCTTAAAAACCATTTTATACACTACATCGAGACCTAAAGCATAATCAATGTCGAATTCAAATAGCTTACATACACAGTATGTCCCCTGCTTGTAAACAGACAGTGAAGTGCTTCCGGCTATGTCAGGACGTCATCTACGTTCTCGCGCATGCGTCGTGGGGCTTTCGTGAACATCAGAGTCCCACACGGAAGAAAATAAATAGTTGAATATAGATGTTATTTTTGTGGGGTTTTTTTCACACAAAAAGTATTCTTGTCGCTTCAAAAAGTTAAGGTTGAGCCATTGTAGTCACTTGGACTATTTTAACAATGTCTTTACTAACTTTCTGGGCCTTGATAGATGCAATTACCAATCAGCCTATGGAGGAGTGAGACAGCTCTCAGATTTCATCAGAAATATCTTAATTTGTGTTCCGAAGAACGAAAGTCTTACAGGTTTGGAACGACATGAGGGTGAGTAATTACTGACAGAATTTTCATTTCCAGGTGAACTAACCCTTTAAGTTAAAATTCTGTCAATTACTCATCCTCATTGCTCTAAACCCGTAAGATTACACAAATGAAGATATTTCTGATGAAATCTGAGAGCTGTCTCAGTCCTTCATATACAGCAACGTCATAACCACTTTCAAGTCCCAGAAAGGAAGTATCATTAAAATAGTTCATGTGACTACTGTGGCTCAACCTTAATATGATGAAGTGACGAGTATACTGGCCGATGCTGTTCACGTAAGCACAATGATAAATGCATGTGATGCTGACGCAGGAGCTGGCCAACCAGAGGCCAATACTGAGCCGGCGTTTTGAAGTAGAACACGGAAAGGCAACGCTGTGTTTACTACGTGAACAGCGTAGGAGACTGACATAGAAGAGATTAAATAGTTGAATAATGTCATTATTTTTGTGTGCACAAAAAGTATTCTCGCCTCTTCATGGCATTAAGGTTGAGCCACTGGAGTCACATAGACTATTTTAACGATGTTTTGACCGCCTTTCTGGACTTTAAAAGTTGCAATGACGTTGCGGTCTATGGAGGGTCAGAAAGTTGTCCGATTTTTATCAAAAATAACTTAATTTGTGTTCCGAAGATGAAAAAAGGTCTTACGATTTTGGAACGAAATGAGGGTAAGAAATTAATGACAGAAATTCATTTTTTGTTTGACCCTTTAAGTACAGATATCGGAATGCTACAACATTAAAGTAACTCCTACAATTTTAAAAGTACATGCCTCATTCATGATTTCAAGGGTCTCATCAAGTTTCTTCCCTACAGCTCCTCCCGTCCCCCTGTAGAGTCTCAACAATTTAGGCGTGTATTCGTCCAACTTCCCAAAGAATGTGGACTGTAGTGGCTTCAGTGTGATCCTCCGGAATTCCTCCTCGATCTGAGAAAGAGACCAAGAGAGATGGAGAGACATCATGAGATACTGAAAGAATTAGAGACACAGTGAAAAAGAAACAGAAACAGAATACCAACTAGAAAAAGTAACCCTAGAAAAACACTAGGAACAACATTTAGGTGGCCTGATGTCTGGAAAGACAAAAATAGATTACCATGCAATGCAATGCAACTAATGCAATGGCAGACTTTGAGCAGCCATCAACATATGGTGCATACACGTTAATAAGTCACTTTTTTGACGAAATTTGACAGGACTATAAATTTGTTCTGTGAAATGCAAAAAAAAAAAAAAAAAAAAAAAAAAAAAAAAGAACAAACAGGACAACTGGAACTTTGCCATTTGAAATGAAAAAATTTGTCTGGCCCATGAGCTAACTGAGTTATAACTTCACCCCTAGTTTCCTCACTACATTTATTATAGAATTTAAATATAATATATTGAAAGTTACATACCTTTATCCAATGTAGTCAACTTGTCAGTAGAATAACCTGGTAAGGACACAGTGTTATGGTTAGTAACTGAACAATGCAAGAAACCCAAATCGTAGCAAATCATTTAACTATAACTAGAATTAAAAAAATAGTTTCACGTTTTTTTCTCTCCACAAACACTGCAGGTAGTTGACCTGCCGATCAGACAGTTAATTGTCTTTAGTTTCATATCAAATGTTTCTTTGTGTTTGTTTTCTCTCAGAGCTATGAGAAAAGAGTACAGGGAATGCGTCATGCAGAAGGCAGGATTATGGTCACGTAAGATGATTGACAATTGTAAGCGCTCTTTCAGCTCGCGTAGTTCAGTGGTAAATGGAGTATGCATTCTGTATGACGAAATAGTTTGAAAACTAAATCGATATTTCTACAAATGCGCGCACGCTTGGAAGAGTCCTAATGGACGCTGTCAATTGTATCTTTTGAACAAATAAATGGATTATTTGCAATATTTGACAAATTAATAAATTAATGTCACTACAACTTTTATCATAAATAGTGTCCAAATATCTGGAGTACGATCAGGTAAATGTTTTAAGGTGCAGTGAATATTGAACAATAATCTTCCTACGTAAACGGGTTAAATAAAAAGGATCATAACAAACATGTATGTCGACTTCTGTAGGGATCCGTTCCATAATGTTGTCAGACAGTCTTAGAATAATAATCTGAGCATGTCAGTGGCGAATAAGCAGGTTTTGTGGATGTAAATTAAAGATACGCAATTGCCCATTAACGTAGGCCAACTGTTATTTTTTTCGCCTCTGCAAACTGCCAACAAAGATTGTTGTTCCCATCAGTCACTTAAACACAAAAACATTTTTTTTTTAATAAGACCCAGATTGAAAAGAAATGACGTTACCTTACATTATTCATGGATGTTTTGAAAATCCACGTGCTTACACTAACTTACATCCCTTATTTCATGGCTGTGTATTCTAATGTGAGCTTCAAATTACACTAGAACAAACTATTTTATTATCACCACTTGCAAAGTTTCAATTAGGCCTACCGTTAAGCTACAAGTAAAGCAACCTATCAGCGTAACCACATGGTAAGTTAGGCCTAGGCTAATGCTAATTAGAAAATCCACATACAACAATCTTCAAATTACATTTGAAACCTCGTTTTTGTACAACAATTTGAAAACTGTAAACTAAAGAATGTACCAACCCAAGTAACATTAACTGTTAATTTGCTAACTTTATTCTTACCTTAAGTTCAGTCCGCGTCTTCGTCTTCGTCTTCGTTTGGAATTGCAACTTGCAAGGGGTTTCCAGACCAACGAATCAGGAAGGGGAGGGTTTTTTGTACCGAGTAAATAAAACAAGGTATTGTTTGTTGTGCGTGTGTACCTAAAAAGTTTGGCTGGGATTACTTAGATTAATTTTGTAAAGGAAAAAATGCACATTGTCTTGTGTTTTGAACAAATGCAGATTAATTCAAAACTAGATATATTAATGTAAATATACAAACTTAACCTTTTATTGTTGATATCACACATTTTAATTACTTAACATTTACATCCACTCAGATTTATTTTTTTCAGTGTTGCTGCCTTATGTTAAATACATTTTGCATTGTCTTATTTGTCTCAGACTGAATAATCCTGAATGTTAACTTGTATTTTTCTTTTTTCACCATTAAGACCTGATGCCGCTTAAAGAGGAGAGTCCAGAACTGGAGAAAGATCAGTATGAGGAACATGATATGCTCAAAGATCTACTTTATACATTCATAACTGAAGATATACTTTGCTCGCATGATGAAAAGTCTTCCTCACAAAAAAGAGGTGAGGAGACGGGATCTAAAAGTTCTTTCACCTGTCAACAGTGTGGAAACGTTTTCACTAGCAGGAAACCTTAAAATCCATATGAGGATTCATACTGGAAAGAAGCCATACACATGTGATCAGTGTGGAAAGAGTTACATACCTTAAAGGATCACATGAGGATTCACACTGGAGAAAGACCTTTCGAATGTGATCAGTGTGGAAAGTGTTACATATGTAAAGATACCCTTAATTTACACGTGAGAATTCACTCAAGAGAGACTCATTTTATATATCATCAGTGTGGAGCGAGTTTCATGTCTTTGGAACGCCTTAACATCCATGAAATAATTCACTCTTAAGAGAAGCCCTATGTGAACAATGTGGAAAGGGGTTCAAAATAAAAAAGGACCTAAAGAGACACATGATAAGTCATAGTGCGGAGAATCATTTAATTGTAATCGGTGTAATAAAACATTTATTTTGCCATCACACTTAGAGATACACCTGAAAAGTCACGCAGACAAAAGACCCTATTTGTGTTCTCAGTGTGGAAAGAGTTTTAAATGGCTCTGCAATTTAAGATCGCATCTTTTTCTTTTTAAATAAAAAAAGTAAATACATTTTTAAATAAAATTTTCATACAACAAAATTTTGAAATTCCTAAAAAGTCAATTCTTTTATATAAATGGAAAAATACAAGTTATAATATGGATGGAATATTTTTTTTCTTATGGTTTCCTTTTCTTTTCCCTTATCCAACCCTTTCTTTTACTGTCTATGGTTAAACCCATAGATATCATATAATAAAGGCTAGATGTCTCGTGCACGCTGCTGGCCAATGGAGGTCGACATCTGCACCTGGCGGTCATCTTGTCACAATCAGCTCGCTCACTTGTAACATTGTGTTTTAATGGTGCATGTACTTTTTAAATAACCATAACTCGCTCAATTTTCTACCGATTTTCAAATGGGTTGGTTTGTTATAAACGTCAGAGATTTAGGTTATGGTTTAAGGTAATGAGCCTATGAAGATTATATTCACTTTTCATTTGAAAGATTGTAAAAATGTTTTCTTCTACTTGTAATCTATGACTGTAACCTTTTTTTGTTTGTTTGTTTCAGTTCACAGAATAATGAAGAGGAATGTCAGAGCTGCATGTCATGTCAGAATTCCTCCCAGAAGTTCCTGTGAAAGAATTATTGGCGTGT
Organism: Scardinius erythrophthalmus; assembly: GCF_964197995.2. Classification (NCBI taxonomy): domain Eukaryota; kingdom Metazoa; phylum Chordata; class Actinopteri; order Cypriniformes; family Leuciscidae; genus Scardinius; species Scardinius erythrophthalmus. Next base: position 20,046,623 of record NC_138240.1, read on the forward strand.
CTGTTACATGAAGAGGAATGTCAGAATTCCTCTCTTAGCCACCCCAGAAGTTCCTGTGAAAGCTGCTTCTGCCACGGCCCTCTCCAAAGGATCTCCAGAGAACACCATCTTTGTATATCTTTGTATAATGTCGCGTGTTGTAGCTCCTCAGTTCAAGCGGTTATCGACTGAATACCTTTTTGTCCTTTTTACTAATTTCTAAATAAATTATCATGAATAAACTAATCATGTCTCATAATCACTCAAATAAGAAAGCTTGAGAGCAATGTTACATTTACCTCATAAAAGTCATTAAATAAACTCATTAGACAATTACATTAGACACTATATTACATATTCATGTACATTTATTTTTCTGTATATCTGAATAAATCTAACAATCTAAAAGTTTTTATATCAACCATTTAAAACAAAGTTAGCATTATAACTTATAGCATTATATAAAGGATTTGTTATCCTGTGGCTCCCTCTGGTGGACAACATTAGTACTCAACTCTGAATCGAATTGACAAAATGTCTGATACTTTTTTTTAACGATTCCATTTTTTTAATGATTATTTTATTACTGATAATATAGCCACATCAAACTCAAATTCACTGATTCATGGTACCTTATTGAATTTTAAACTTCCATTTTGTAGCTAAGCAGTAATAATTATACATCACAATATCACTTGTTAAATGGTTATTTAATAATTACATTCAGTCCTGCATGAACAGATTCGGTTTGTTTGCAGATTGGATGTGCGCTCACGCGCTCTGCTCACGCACGCGACTTCGGGTGCGCGTGCGTAATTCGAATTTTAGTTGCTATGGCGACGGGGACGCGTGTTATGAATTCTGACTGCAAATATCCAAATATCAACACTTTGATCGCTGTATCTGAGAGACTTCTGCTGATATTTTCAGAGACTTTTGGATTCAGAGACTTTTGCTGATATTTTCAGAGACTTTTGGATTCAGAGACTTTTGCTGATATTTTCTGTGCTGATCTTGAGATTTTGAAGCTGTTCGGAGGATTTCAGACTGAGGAGACTTTTATTCTACAAGGAGATCGGATAATATAACGTTATCCCCTAACGTTACATCGTTGTATCTTTTTTAAAACTTCATATTATTTCTGAGGACTCTTTCATTTGATTGTTATTTTCTTATTTTAGAGGGAGTTTGGGGTTTTATTTTATTAATTTATTTATTTATTTTGGGGGGAGGGGTATTTCTGAGGAGCACTGTATTGTATTTGTATTGTTTTTTATTGCAGTTTGAAGGAGGATGCCAGGCTCACGTGTTTCTGTGCCCACAGGTCCGGCTCACAGGGAGCAGAGCCCAGGTGATGGACGTCCACTGAAGAGACAGCTTAGTTCTAGCGCTCAGCTGTACGACTCCCATCAGAGCACTGCAAATGAGATGCCAATGAGAAAGAGGAGGAGGATGGATACGTCTGAAGGTAAAACAAATGACCATTGGAGAATATCACTGGAGTGTCATTAATTACCATATTTGACCACACCATATTATATCAAAATATAATTTTTTGAAGTTCTTCCTCCTGCAGATCAGCTGGTTCAAACCCCTCCAGCTCCAGTCCGCCACAGTCCAGCACTTTTCCGGGATTGGTTTGAGGTATTGGCCCTAATAAGCTACAAATGAATTTGAATATATATATATATTATATATATTAATATATATATTAATATTTGGAAGATTTTGACACCTTTCTGTGCATTTGTTTTAAATATTCTTTGTTTATTGTGATATGGGAAGAAATCAGGTTCAAATCTCTTCTATGTGCTCTATGTGTATCATCAGCCTGTTAGTGAGGAAAGTGATAGTCAGGAGAGTCAGAGGAAGAAGAGTAGGTCTGTAGATCTGATCACTCTTCACTGGAGTTCTGGAGAGCATCTCTCTCTTCACAGCAGTGGCTCAGGTCAGGGTCAGAGAGTGGAGGATCAGACCACTGCAACCAATAGTGAGAGACACGCTGAGGGTAAATCCAATCACCAGTTGAGAATGTGTAAATGCTCTGTTTATTAGTGCTCTGTACATCATAAAGTCTACACCATTTTCAGCTAGATATGAGTATCCATTAAAGGAAACGTGTCAATCGTGGGAACTTAATGGGAACACGTGGGAACATGTCTTAAATATTTAAACAGAACTTTAATTTTTTTAGGAATTCATGTATTAACTGAAGAATCACCATAATATGACTATGCAGTGTTTAATTAATTAATTTAATACAATTTAATGTAATTAATAATGTATTCATTTATTGAATTTAATCATTTATTTATTTAATTGATTAACTTTATAAATTTATTTTGTATCATACATTTTAAGGCCAAACAAGTAGTTTGTTGAGGGTTGGTTTGTAAAGAAGGACTACACGCCTGCGCACATATATATTCAAACGCGCATACCTATCGACTAAACTCGTAGTGCGCATGTGCACGCCATCAGCGTTCTCACAGGTTCGCGTTTTTAAAGTTTGCGCAGAGAGAACTTAAGAGTTTTCTGTTAAAACGGCGTCGTGTTAAGTTAATAACTAATGATCGCTGCGACGGAAGTGAATCAATCAAAACTAACTTTAGCTGGACAATAACTTTATTCTAGAGCTGCTATAAAGCCAAAACAATCTCTGCTACTCTAATTTCCTGTTATCACTGTAAAGCTGCTTTAAAACAATCTACATTGTTAAAAGCACTATAAATGACTTGACTGATTATTTTTTGATTGCTTTTAACATGCTTTTGTTTGATATTCCTTGCTTTTAGATCAAAATTGTCTACAGTCCAGTGCCCGTGCTGCAGAGGATCATGGTCTTCAGGAAGCTCTGTCTGGTGGTCTTGAAGATCAGCTGGTTCAAACCCCTCCAGCTCCAGTCCACCACAGTCCAGCACTTTTCCGGAAATGGTTTGAGGTATTGGCCCTAATAAGCTACAAATGAATTTAAATATGTATTAATACTTGGAAGATTTTGACACCTTTTTATGCATTTGTTTTAAATGTTCTTTGTTTATCGTGATATGGGAAGAAAGCAGGTTCAAATCTCTTCTATGTGCTCTATGTGTATCATCAGCCTGTTAGTGAGGAAAGTGATAGTCAGGAGAGTCAGAGGAAGAAGAGTAGGTCTGTAGATCTGATCACTCTTCACTGGAGTTCTGGAGAGCATCTCTCTCTTCACAGCAGTGGCTCAGGTCAGGGTCAGAGAGTGGAGGATCAGACCACTGCAACCAATAGTGAGAGACACGCTGAGGGTAAATCCAATCACCAGTTGAGAATGTGTAAATGCTAGCAACACCATAGCAACCACCAAGAACACCCTAGCAACTGCCTAGCAACCACCCAGGACACTTTAGCAACCCACTAGAAACACCCTGGCAACTTTTTAACTTTAAACTACTTTAAACTTCAAACTAATTTAAACTTCAAACTAATTTAAACTTTAAACTACTTTAAACTTCCTCAGACATTCTCAAGCCAACTTAAAAGTTTGTCTTGACAAACTTTTTAATCTAGTTTCCTATTATCACTGTAAAGCTGCTTTGAAACAATCTACATTGTTAAAAGCGCTATATAAATGAAGCTGACTTGACTAATTATTTTTTGATTGCTTTTAAACATGCTTTTGTTTGATATTCCTTGCTTTTAGATCAAAATTGTCTACAGTCCAGTGCCCGTGCTGCAGAGGATCATGGTCTTCAGGAAGCTCTGTCCGGTGGTCTTGAAGATCAGCAGGTTCAAACCCCTCCAGCTCCAGTCCATCACAGTCCAGTCAGTCCAGCACCAGGTCACAACAACAGAGTGGACGAGACAACTGAGGGTGAGTTTACGGCCGTGACCTCAAGCATTAAACTCACTGCTTTCCATGCAACTAAAATTAATCATCTTTTTGCAGACAACATTTTGAGCCGGTATGAAATGGGCAGAATGCTCGGTCAGGGATCATTCGGCTCTGTTTATGAAGGGAAGCGCTTGGAGGATGGCCTTGAGGTATCGTCATTTTCTTACAATATTTAGCCAACAAATTATTTTGTCTCACTACATCCATTTCAAGTCTTTTTGTGTGTATTTTTCCACTATTTACTGCATTTGACATGTTAGAAATGTAACAAAGGTTTTTTTTTTTTTTGGTTGATCAGGTGGCTGTGAAAATTGCCAGAAAGCCGCAGAACATGAAGTACATCTACATTGTAAGTAGCCTACACTCACTATGTTGTTTTCAAATTAAAATATGTAAGCATAATGACAACCCCTTCATATAACAATGATCTTTCTTCCAGCCTGGTCATCCCGCACAATTGCCATTAGAGGTCGGCCTATTAATCCTTGCTAATAGGGGCCCCAAAGTTTCAGAGATCATTGAGTTGCTGGACTGGCAGGACCAGCCTGACCAATATATCATGGTCTTGGAGCGTCCCTCACCCTGCAAAGATCTGTGGGATTTTTGGAATCGTCACAATGGCATCCTAAATGAGGACACAGCGCGGTTTATCATGGCGCAGGCAACGACGGCTGCTCACATGTGCTGTCGCCGTGGAGTGTTTCACCGTGATGTTAAGCTGGAGAACCTGCTGATCAACACAGAAACGCTTGAGGTCAAACTGATTGACTTCGGGTGCGGGGATCTCCTGCAGGAATCTGGCTATGAAAGATTCCGTGGTATGAATTATGAATCAAACCTGTAGTTTGGGACTTAAGTTCTAGTGACTAGGTATCATATAAACCATATCTCACATTTGAGGCAGTTTTTAAAAAAAATTAAAAACACCAGATGTTTTGACCACATGCTATGGTATTTCATGCTATGGTACTTACCCATCAGACAAATCTTTTTTCTGCAGGCACTCGACTCTACCGCCCACCTGAGTACTGCACAGAGGGCAAGTACCACGGGAGACCAGCTACTGTGTGGTCTCTGGGAGTGCTCTTATTCCTGTTGGTGTGTGGACGCTTTCCAGAGCCAAGAGACAGGCAAATGATTGATGAAGACACCTGGTCTGATCCTGGCTTGTCAAACGGTAAGATGGCATTCATCACAACAAAGAAGACCAACTGTAATTTAAATCATACAAAACAAAGAAATTACGAAAAAGTAACACCTGAGCCAAGTGGCTGTATAAAGGGAGATACTGTATTGGATAATACAAGCATTTTTTTCAGATTTTTTTTTCTGACCGTACTTTATAGGATAGTCGAATCTTACAGCTTAATACAAAGACAGCAGGTTTGTAAAGTTTAAAGTCATAATCTGACTCACTTCTATCGTTCTGCACAGAATGCTGCCTCCTGATTCGATCCCTCCTGAAGGAAAGCCCAAGACAACGGATTTATTTGAGGAAAATCCTTCGACATGAATGGTTTAAGGTAATGAGCCTAAGATCAGCTGCAAATGATTTTGAAGATTATATTCACTTTTCATTTGAAAGATTTTAAAAATGTTTTCTTCTAATTTTAATCTATGACTGTAACCTTTTTTGTTTGTTTGTTTCAGGTCACAGAATAAGACATGAAGAGCAATGTCAGAGCTGCATGTCATGTCAGAATTCCTCCCAGAAGTTCCTGTGAAAGAATTGTTGGCTTGTCTGTTTTTTGCTATTCAGCACCCAAGGACGACTTCCTGGAAAACAGCCAGGAAAACCAGGACAACATACCACAGCCTCCGATAACACCAGACACATTATCCCTCTCTCCAGCATCTCCACTTCTGTGCTTCTCAGAGACAATGGAAGAACTGGTGTATGCTGGAACCAAACTATCCCACTCTTTTGCTGCGAGCCCTCAGATATCAACCAAAAAACATCAGGCCCCGCAAACACCAAAGCCTGCGGGCCCAGCTCGCCCTCGCCCTCCTCCTGTGAGAGCTATTCGGCCTCTGCCACAACGCCAGGGCCCACACCATCTGCACCATCCACCATCTGCTCGAGGTGAACCAAAAGCAACTGATACCAGCTCTCAGTGATATGTGTCCCAGTGTGCCTGTATTATTGTATCTCTATTGCTGCTCTATTACGTGATAGAAAGTCTAAGGCCTTCAATAGCCGTACAGCAAACCCAACTAATCTGGTGCCTATTACACGTCAAACCCCCGGTCATTGCAACTTCAACATCCACATTGACTCCACAGACTCCAAAACAACCACCGATTTCCTGGACATCCTACACTTTTTCAATATCAGCCAACATATTGATTTCCCCACCCACAAAAAAGGACACACACTTGACCTGGTTTGTTCATCTGGTACCACCATCAACAATGTAACCCAAACTAACCTCACCATTTCCGACCACCTGGCTATTACCATTGACATCGACATCTCATCTCCACCCACCAAGTAAAAACGCACGATAACATTCAGGAACCTCAAATCCATCGACACCACATCTTTCTCCTCCATATTGACAACCACCATTGCAAAATCCATTGTGACAAACGCCTACAATGATCTCATCCTGTCTCAATACCATCGCCCCCCTTATAACCAAATCTGTCTCCTTCACACACTCCGCCCCTTGGTACACTAACCAACTCCGCCTCCTCAAAGCCAAATGCCGAAAACTGGAACGACTCACCAATAAAACCGGTCTTACTGTCCACCTGGAAGCCTACAAACTTCACGGACAACAATACAAAGACGCCCTCAACTCTGCCCGCTCCTCCCACTACTCCTCTGTCATCCAATCCGGCTCCAACAGTCCCAAGACCCTCTTCTCCACAATCAACAAACTTCTGAAACCCATGGACACAATCTCCAACTCCTTCACCACCTCTAAGTGTGATTTGTTCCTTTCCTTCTTCAAAACCAAGATCGACAACATCCATAATCAACTAGCCCATAGCACCAACTTCCCAACCAACTGGACCTCCACCACCCTCCCCTCCATCCCACTCTCTCTCTTCATTCACTCCAATCACTGAAACAGATGTATCTACCATAATCTCCAGCATGAAGCCCTCAACCTCTCCGCTTGATCCTATCCCCACATTTCTTACCAAGGTTTTCCTCCCCTCACTTTCCCCCCTCATCACCAACATAATCAACTCCCCTCTGGCCTCTGGTATTGTCCCCTCACCTCTCAAGCTTGCTGCCATCACCCCCATATTGAAAAAACCTGGTTTGGACCAGACATTCCCAACAGTTACCGTCCCATCTCAAACCTCCCATTTCTGTCCAAAATCCTGGAACGCGCTGTTGCTACTCAACTTCAAACACACCTCAACTCCAATAATATATATGAACCATTCCAATCTGGCGTCCGCTCTAAACACAGCACCGAAACTGCCCTCCTCAAAATCACCAACGACATTCTGCTTGCTGCCGACTCTGGTCTCCTCACCATCACAATCGTGGACACACTCTAGATTTACTTACCAGTAAGGGTCTACACATTTCATCGATTGTTATTAAGGATGTAGCACTGTCTGATCACTTCTGTAGTTCCTTTGATATATTGATCTCTCCTGCCATTGAAGCTAGATCTGTGTCTGTCAAGAAGAGAGAACACTAGTGTACTATTTATGAAGGCTATATGTTTAACACCAAGCATATCTGCTGATTGGTACAGATTACTAATCTGGTGGGCTCAGATAATCCACGGTATATGAAAATCCACAGAAGAATACTGACCATCATGGGGAATAATCTCAGAGTCAAAATAAGATACACCGGTGTTTTGCCAGATGAGAAGTTTATTTACTATTTTAATTCATTTTACTCTAATTCATTGTATAACGGTATCACTTATCTCTTTTAATTCCTTTTATAACTGTTTTCATTTCCCCTGCTTTTATTTTGTCTATTTTCTATGCAAACCGCTATGAATTGCTAAAGTGTGATTATTATAATTCCTTTCTATGTAAAGCTTTTGAATAACTGTTTGAATTTTCCTTACTTTTTATTTTGTGATTATTTTTATTCCTCTCTATGTAAAGCACTTTGAATTGCCATAGTGTATGAAATGTGCTATGTAAATAAACTTGCCTTGCCATTCTACAAACTTTGTATTCTTGTATAATTAACTATTATTGTTCAATAAATAATATTTTATATAAACCATATTGGCGTGCCTGATTTTGAGAAATGGTATGTGTGTTAGACCGCTTAACATTGTGATTGCTAACAGGATATGAGGAGACTTTCTACCAGCATAATACAATTTTTTTTTTTTTTTTTTTTTTTTTGTAGACAATCACCTATTGCACTTCAGCATTTTCCAAACACTCTTATCTTTATATGTTAAAAATTCTGTATTCTTCAGGAGGGGCAGGTCCTCTGTACACCTTATTTTTATTTATTTTTAATGCCAAGGTATCAAAAACACAAGTACATAGCAAAAATGTAGAAGTTACTTACAATTAAATGATAATAAAATCCATAATTTATACATGGGCCTATATATACATAGAAAAACAGAACAGAAAACTTTAATGAAATAAATTAAAAAGTTGAAACAAGGTTATTGTCTTAAGAGCTTTAAGATTCTTGGATGATGAAATATTTTGGATGTACTGTTGGACCTCTCTCCTAAAAACAATGAGTAAAGGATTTTGAAGAGAGAATTTACAGCGGTGAATGTGAAATTCTGCAAGGAGCAATAATAGATTAATAATAATATAAAGTATTCATTAATTTTAGCTTTTTGTATATTAAAGAAGCAAAACATGACATCCTTAAAAAACAAAAGAAAAACCCGGAAGCACACTGCAGTTGATAAAATGAGAAAATTCGTCCCAAAATAGTTGTGTGTGAGGACAATCCCAGAAGATATGAGGAGCAGTTTCATCAGGGGCGCCACAGAAAGAACAACTTGTGTCTATATCTGACTTAAACCTTCTCAAAAAAGCTTTAGCAGGGTAAGATTTGTGTAATAATTTGAATGAAATTTCTCTAGCCTTGTTAGTTATTATGTATTTCAAAGGCAGAGTCCATACTTTTTTCCCAATCAATATGGTCAACCAAATTCATCCAATATGACGCCACATATGGAATTGTTACAAGCTCCTTTTGAAAGAGAGATCTAATTCTATAATAATACGTGATGAAGGATGTGACAAAAAGCACAGTTTTCCTAGAGTTCAAATGGGTCTAAAGAAATAGGTAAAGTGTTAGATGATCTAACAGACTCTCTTAGAAGCATAACAACTCCTTTGGGAACAGCGTCCATTACAATGGGAAATTCCTTGGGAGTTACTGGGAAATATAATTTACGTAAAAATTCTTCATAATTTAAAGTAACACCTTCTGAATTTAATAAGTGAGAAACAGTCAAAATGTGTTTCTCAAACCAATTACTAAAAAACAAAGACTTATTCTTATAATTTCCCGGTTGTTCCAAATAAAGTACCGGTAAGGGGGAAAGTTGAGCTTAAAGGGGGGGTGAAATGCTATTTCATGCATACTGAGTTTTTTACACTGTTAAAGAGTTGGATTCCCATGCTAAACATGGACAAAGTTTCAAAAATTAAGTTGTACGTTTGATTTCTGTGCCAAAAATACCGGTTTGTCACAAGTTTCGGAAAGTTTTTTTCGAGTGTGGGCGTCTGTGACATCAGATGCAGCGGAATTTCCTTATACGGTTCCTAAGGGCACTTCTCCCGGAAGGGCGCGCGCGCACCCGTAGACCAGAGCGAGAGAGCGAAAGCAGTACACCCATCAAAGCGCTGTGCTCGGCTTTAGGGAAGTCATTGGCTGCGCTGCAGTCACAGGACTTAAAGAAATAAACAATGTCACCAAAGAAGTGTGTTTTTGGTTGCCAAAAACAAGACAACCCTGCACAGATTCCCAAAGAACCCAGCGTTAAGGGACCAGTGGATGGAGTTTGTTTTTCCAGAGCATCAACGGAGTTGTGCAAGTGTTCTTGTTTGTTCCCTGCATTTCGACGATGATTGTTTTATAAACAAGGCCCAGTTCGACGCCGGATTTGCAGATCGTCTAACGCGTTGGCGGTGAGTAAAACTGCTTCAAATGTCTGTGTGTTGTTACCTATCGGCGCGCAAGCACAGCAAGTAAACACGGCGCTAGTGATTCTTTAGCTCCGCCCACACGGCACGCCTCCGGCCGCTCGTTTTTTTCCGGAAAGACTCGGTACAGCCTATCTTTCTTTCTTTTTGGAGATATGAAGGATGCAATACTACTTTATAGGTACTCAAGATTAACATGAGATTGACTGAAACTGAGTGTTTCACCCCCCCTTTAAAAATGAAAGACCACATTTTGTTGTCCACATCCAGAGAGAGTGCAGGATCTGTTAACCTGGAGATTCCCTCAGCCTTAGCAAGCAGTGCTCTGCCTCTCAAGGTCAAGTCTCTCTGCAACCATGCATTACATCTTCTTTGGGCTTTTATTATGACAGGGTCAAAGTTCAAGGTACTATTATCTATTATCTTGATTTTTAGAGATCACGATGCCTAACTTTAGATCTAACTGGAATATTATAAAAAGAGGGTGCGGTGCAATCTTTAATAGACATTAACTCACATTATTTATGTTTAAATTAAGTCCTGAAGCTTTAGAGAACAGTTTTATATAATCAATTACTATAGGGATTTAGGAAGCATCTCTTAAAAATAAGGGAGTGTCATCTGCTAATTGGCTAATAACAACTCCTCGATCTGCTATACGGATACCCTGAATACCGCTTTCACAGATAAACGTTGAGAGTAGCTGCACACAAAGTAGAAATAAATAGGGAGACATGGGACACCCTTGTCTGACTCCTCTAGATAAACATTGGGGAAAGTGCCATTCTTTAATTTAATCCAACAGCTTCCATTATTGTAAAGGGTTTTAATTACTTTGCAAAACCAAATCTATGTAATGACTTAATAATAAACTGGTGCTCTAAAGAATCAAACGCCTTATAGAAATCTAAAAAAAGAATGAAGCTGTACTCCTGTATCAATTCTGAATAATCTAATAAGTCAAGAATCAATCTTATATTATTAACAGTATGTCTTTTATTCATAAAACCAGATTGCGTCTCATCTATTACAGAACTCATTTCCGATTTTAGTCTTTTAGCAAATATAAGAGCTACGTAACAGGTGTCTACAGAATCTGGTAATTAATTATTAAATTAATTGCTGTTGGTGCAAATAGATTTAGCAGAAGATTTAAAGCTCGTAAAGGAGGTAGCGGGTTGTGGTGAGAAACACCAGACAGACAAGAGTTAGATTTGAACTGGAATGTAATTTGATATAAAGTGAAAATAATAAACAAAATAAAAGAAAGTTAATTACAATATCACACAAACAATACACAATAATGGTCAAACATGAAAATTGTGCACTCTTCTCTCACCCCTAAAAAATATACAGACCAATCATTTCAATGTCAAAATGAAATGAAATAAAATAAACAAAGTGTAAAAATAAAGTGTCTTTTCTCTCAAAATATGTATATATATATATATATATATATATATATATATATATATATATATATATATATATATACAGACCCTTTCCAAAAAATTAGAATATCATGGAAAAGTTTATTTATTTCCATAATTCCATTCAAAACGTTAAACTTCCATAGATTATAGATTCAGGGCCCACAACATAAACGATTTCAAGTATTTAGTTGTTTATTTGTACATAATTTGGGCTTCCAGGTCATAAAACCCACGAAAACAGGATTTAAAAAAATTTGAATATTACATGAAATCACACAGTAATTACACAGTGATACCATGGTCATTGAACCAGGTTTTGGTTCTTTTGGCAGTGTGGGCAGGTGCAAATCCTGATGGGGAGCAGGTGTGCTAAGTTTGGTGTTATCGCTCTCACGCTAATAACTGTATTAATCATCTTGAGCCTGCTGAAATGTTCCTATAAATATATTTTCTTTCCAACTGTGCATTCTGAATAATAAATAGGCTAAATATATTTATCCAACCTGCAGCAGTCCTATATGCTCGCCTTCTCATTACGGGGCCGATCACACCTGACGCATTTTTTGCAGTGAGAGGCGCCTATTTTCAATTGGTTTCCTATGGCAGCGAGCGTTCTGCACGCTGTTTATGTGCCTGCTGCGCCTCACGTTTTTGAAGTTGAAAAAAAAGCAACTCCGAGTGGAAAAAGCACCCCACGTCATCGCGTTTTTCCCACTGTCCAATCGAGTGAATGGAGAGGCGGGCCTTCTGTTGTAGTGATGAAAGGCTAAGCTACAGTACAGTGCTTACAGAGTGCGATGATGGAGGATAAACTTGTGGTGCTCTCGCGGGTTACCAAGAGTTTAACGACTTCACGAACCGTAACTACCACAATGTTAAAGGAACCGTATGTAAGAAATGTATTTCAATTAATCATAAAATGGCCCTGATATGTAACTAGACATTAAGAAATCATGTTCATTTCAAATACTTATATCACTGACAACAGTGGTCCGGCCAGGATATTGTCATTTAAAAAGTGATGTTGCAGCCCTCAACTGATGTTGATGTTGTCATGTTTTGTTTTGGCCTGATGCTCCACCCTCCACCTATCTACCAATCACAAAGTCAGTAGGCTAGTGTTTTGGCATCCGGGTTGCCAGCTCTGCTCTAGTTACCACAGCTGCAGCTACAAACATGTCGGATAAAAAATGTCTAACGTTACAAAACATAAAAGACCTCGTTATGAATCAGAAATACGTCGTGACAAAGTCCGAAATAAAACAAGGATTTGTATAGGAGATGCCTTTGAAAGATGGAGATGGCTAAATAGCTATATCTTTGATATCTGTTACACATAGTGACTTAGGCTTGTGCTTGTACTTACGTCAATGACAGATACCTACCGTTACAAGTTAGACTAACAGCGACTGTTCTAACAATGTACTGTCACATACGAGCGTACATCTTTATGATTATATTTGGCTAATCGCCATTAGTAATTTTTTGCGATACATAATTACTTTGAAAAACATCTCTCATTAAGCATAAACATAATTAACATAAAAAAAAACTTACTGTGTAGGACTCGTCACTTGCCATTGGAAGCTCCTAGCAGCCTACGTTCCTGCTGGATCCTGCAGCCTATCTGGCAACCTCGAGTCAGGGGGGAGGAGGAGGGGATACACCACTCTACAGTAATTTGAAAGTGATTGCAGTACCAGTTTTGGCTGCAATCTTACATACGGTTCCTTTAACAGAAAGTAAATAAAGTTAATAAAAGGCTGATTTGACGTTTACATGACTGACAGGACAGCTCTTTCGGTGGTTGCCTAGCTTAGAGAATGACAGTCAACTACTTTTAATTTTATATACTGTCTATGGTTATTTTGAGGGGAAAGCAAATGTACACTGTTATACAAGCTGTACACTCACTACTTTACATTGTAGCAAAATGTAATTTCTTAAATTTTGTCCCATGAAAAGATATAATAAAATATTTACAAAAATGTGAGGGGTGTACTCACTTTTGTGAGATATTGTATTTGAGTTTATATTAAGTTTAAAGCATTAAAAAATACAAGCCCGACTAAGGTTTGCGACAGGCTACATTTATAAGTTGTAAAAACCATGCAAAGAACAAGTTAAATTACTTTTAGAAAATCTAAAAATAAAAAAATGTTTTACTGAAACAAATGTTTTGTGAAATTCATTCACATGATCTATGTTGCCCTCTGCTGGGGACACCAGCACGGCATTTATACAGTATATCTTTGCCTGTTATAAATTGTAATTGTTGTATTTTAATAATTTTCACTGCTTGCCTGTATTTATGTGATCATACAAATACATTTATTTGATATTTATCTATCACAAGTATGCAAGCATTTAAGAAATTATAATATATATATATATATATATATATATATATATATATATATATATATATATATATATATATATATATATATATATATATATATATATATATATATATATATATATCAGGTAAAATGGGCCATTTAAGGTTTGGGGGTCCCAGCCCCTCTGGAATTTAGAGCAAATGACTGCAAAGGATTTCAAACTGTTGTCATAACTGTGCTTGACAAGTAACAGGTGATTTGATTGGTTTATGGTTGCTATGGTGGGCGGGCAATAATTCAAATCAAGACTGCACCAGAAAGCTGCATGGTAAGTAGCCTGGCATACCAAATCTAACTAAACTATTATAAGGATGATAAATCTTTAAAAAAAAACATGCACATAAAAAACTATGCATAATATCTGTCTTGATGGCATTAATCAGAAATAATGTTGTTAGTTTGGTACACACACACACACACACACACACACACACACATCATGACCCCCCCAACAGTAATAATGGTAGTAGATATTTTATTTACAGTGAGTATGGCAAATGAGAAGGAAGCGAGAGGAGAGGAGAGAGGGAGAAGGAAAGAGAGAGGAAGTGAGAGGAGGTGGAAGGATGAGAGAGGAGACAAGTAGAGGAGACAGGAAGTGAAAGAACAGGTGAGGAAAAAGTAATGCAGAGGAAATGAGAGGAGACAGAAAGAGAGAAAAGAGAGGAGGAGCAAGGACCAGAGAGGAAAGACCAGCAATAACGTAGGCTCTTTTTGTTATTTTCTTTCTGTTCAGTCTGTGAGATCGGTCACATTCACTGACTTCAGTGCCGCAAAGGGAGAGGGCCATCAGAAAGAGAGTGAAGCCACCATCATATAACCTCACAAGTGAGCAACACATTGAATATCCATCCAGTCATCCAGCAAGCAACCAGCCAAGCAAGCCAGCAAGTACCCGGGCAGCAAGCAACCAAAAGGGAAAAAAAGCAGGGCAAGAGAAGCATATTACCTTGCAAAGTCTGCAACACCTACTATGGTGACCCAAATGACCCTAAAGCTACTGAGGAATGGGTAAAATGTGATCCATGTTCTGCCTGGTTTCATGAGAGCTGTGGGGAAGAGAATGGTATCTGTGATGACGATGGTTTCATTTGCAAAGACTGTGTTTGAAAAATGTTTTCATCACACACACACACATCAGTTATCAATTTTGAATGTGAATTTTTGTAATTTGCACTTTTCGTTCTAAATGTGTTGTTAACACACGCACACACACACACACACACACACACCACTGACATCAGTTCACTGATCTATGCTGTTCCCAAATGGACTTTTTTAATTGCACATTTGAATATGTGGGTTTGCACCCAAAATGTACCCTAAACATTTGTACCACTGACCCCATCCTCAGCATTGAGCCCTGCTGGAGCTGCTCTAGTCTAAATATGTGCTGTGCTATTAAATGAAAGATAAAATATGATATATATTATATATCATATATTAGAATGAACAGTGACAGTAACAGAAGCTCATACAATGCATTTTAGAAGGCTTAATTAAGCATAAAAATAATTGAAGGAAATATATATTTGATGAACAAATTAAGCCAATATGATTTATATTATTTTGGTTTATCTACTAATACATTTAAAAATTACAAATGCAGTGAAAATTCAGGGATCGGGTTCGGTATTGGTATCAGTGAGTACCAAAAATGAAAGTATCTGTATCGGACTCATTCTGCAAAAAGTGGTATCGGTGCATCCCTAATTAAAAATATTTAGATTTTGTTGTTGTTGAAAAAATACAATCGTTTCACGCTAAATTAACGCTGCAGCCCGTCTATTTCGCATGGCTATGAGCATGATATTAAGTATATGATAAGTATATAATACAACTTTCATTCTTCAGGTCAATCATATATTCATGGGAAAAAAAATCAGTTTCAATATCCTTTCAATGGTTAAGGGGATATCCCATGCCTGACAGCACTGGTCAATGGATTGATCTCTATGAAGTGAAACATCAGATACCATATATATGTAATTTGAGTAAAAAAAAAAATAATAATAATAATAAAGTTATTGTTTGATAAGTGCTGATTGAAGTCCTTGAAATCCAAAAAAGTAGTGCTTGAAAGTTCTGGAATTTCATTTGACAGAATTTGTACGAATCCTTGCATAGAAGTGAGAGAAAATAAGTCATTATTACAAGAAAGTTTCTCATTATTATGAGATGTTAAGTCATTATTATGAGAAAGTTTCTCATTATTACGAGATAAGTCATTATTACGAGAAAGTTTCTCATTATTACGAGAAAGCTTCTCATTATTTTGAGATGTTAAGTCATTATTACAAGAAAGTTTCTCATTATTACGAGAACATTTCTCATTATTTTGAGATGTTAAGTCATAATTACGAGAAAGTTTCTCATTATTACGAGAATATTTCTCATTATTTTGAGATGTTAAGTCATAATTACGAGAAAGTTTCTCATTATTACGAAAAAGTTTCTCATTATTATGAGATGTAAGTCATTATTATGAGAAAGTTTCTCATTATTATGACTTAAAGAATTATTTTTTTTTTTACTTAACTATGGTGGAAACGGGCTTCCATAAGTACATAGTTAGACACTTTTACATATGAAAAAATGAAAAAAAAATAAAAAAGAGATGGAAAAAAAATTAACATTCACATATTTATATCAAACTCTTATAATTACACATAATTCCTAATAAGGAATTCAAGTAATATTATTTAAACAACAAATAATAATAATAAATAAAATAATAAATAAGTAAATTAAAAGGGAGGGAGGGTTAGGCCTAAATAAAAAAGGTAATTCATGTAATATGTATTCATTTATTTAGGACAGTCTTTGATTTAAGAGGTGCCCATATCAAAATGTATACTTTTGCTCTTAATTTCATGTTATCCTGCATAGTGTACTTTAGAAACTATAGTAGTCAACAAGTGGATCAAAACCTTTAATCAAAGTTATACATGAATTTTGAACAGTACCTGTTCTTAGGACAACTTTGATGAACTTTTTTGATCCATTTCATATGTAGACTAAATCTAACCAATCATTTAAAATGTCTCGGTTACGTATGTAACCCTAGTTCCCTGAATAGGGAACGAGATGCTGCGTCAAACGCTGTGGGAACGCCCCTGCATGAGTGCGTCATGAAGCACGTATGGAATCAGTCCAATGGCGAGACGGAACGTCATAGGCGGGTGACGTCATCGACCAGGAAACTATAAAGCACCCCAGAATCACAACAGCGACAGCTTCTGATAGGCCTGAAGCAAGTTGATCACGGGCATGCCGGGAGTATGGCAGAACGACGCAGCGTCTCGTTCCCTATTCAGGGAACTAGGGTTACATACGTAACCGAGACGTTCCCTTTCAAGGGAACTCGAGCTGCGTCAAACGCTGTGGGAACGCTAATACCCACGACGCCATAAGAGCAAGTGTCCGTAGTGTGAAGTCAGAGCGCACAAGCAGACGAAAGCACCTGCGCCCCAGGGGTGGAGCTGAAGTCCAGGTCATAGAACCTGACAAAAGTATGCGGTGAGGACCAGCCTGCCGCATCACAAACATCATGAAGAGAAATGATATGGCAATTTTTCATTAAAACAATCAGCTCTGGATAAAAGACAGTCTTGAATCAAATGATCATTAAAAGTAATTTATTTTTCCCTTGCAAGGAAAGGCCCAGTTGACACGCACAGAGGTAGACAGTATAGTCTGTGGTTCAAGTGAGACCGGGAGTCAGAGTCTGCAGTCTTCTTATAACTCTAGGTTTTCAAGGTTTTCCGCCCATAGATGGATAAGAAACACTCAGTGATCTCATTACAAGCAAAACAACAGGTTTAGCTCTGCTTGCAGCCTGCAAGCCCTAACTTAGGTCCCCTTTGACTTTATGGGTCAAGGGTTCAATGCAAAACCACGTCTCCCCCTGTTCTCCTTGCCCCACAGATGTTCACATCAATCACAAAGTCAGCAGCACACATAGAAGTCAATCCTGTGTATGTGGAAAATCAAAAATTCCCATTACAGAAACTCCTGATAAGAGAGCTTTAGAAGCAGCCATACTCCTAGTAGAATGAGCTCGCACAGCCAAAGGTGAAGGCTGACCAGCCGACTCGTAAGCAAGTGAGATGGCCTCAACCACCCACTTGCTCATCCTCTGTTTAGATGCCGGACACCCCTTCTTGGGTGGTCCAAAACAAACGAACAGTTGTTCCGATTTCCTCCACAGGGCAGCTCTGTGGACATAAGCATCTAGGGCCCTAACTGGGCAGAGTAAGTTAAGTTTCTCCTGGTCTGACGACGCAAATGGAGGAGGACAGAAGGCCTGCAGAACTATAGGTCTAGGAACATTGGTAGGAACCTTAGGAACATAGCCTGGCCTAGGATGGAGAAAGGCCTTCACCATCCCAGGCAAAAATTCCAGGCACGAGGGAGCAACCGAAAGTGCTTGAATGTCTCCAATTCTTTTAAGAGACGAGATAGCGAGAAGAAAGATAGGTTTAAGAGTGATGAACTTCTCAGAAACATCTTCAATGGGCTCGAAAGGAGCCAGGGAGAGACCTTCCAATACGATGGCCAAATCCCAAGTCGGCACCCTTGTGCGAACTGGTGGCCTCAGCCTCAAAGTACCACGAAGAAAACGTGTTATCAACGGGTGTCTCCCCAAAGAGACTCCACTGAAAGGGACATGGTAAGCAGCTAGTGCCGCCACATACACCTTTAGTGTGGAGGGGGATAGCCCTGTGGAGAAACGCTCCTGCAGAAACTCCAGCACTGCACCCACCGGGCAGTTAACTGGGTCCAGCTGGTGTTTTTCACACCAAGAAGTGAATAATTTCCACTTCAAGGCATATAACCTCCTCGTGGATGGAGCTCTGGAGTGGAGAATGGTCTCAACAACCTCGGTTGAGAGACCTGCACCTATGAGCTGGACCCCCTCAGAGGCCAGTTCTGGGCGGGGGTGAAGGATCGACCCACTCGCCTGAGAGAGAAGGTCTCTCCTGATCGGAATCTCCAGAGGAGAGCCGTCGAGGAGAGACACTAGGTCCGCAAACCACACTCGGGCCGGCCAGAACGGGGCTACTAACAATAGGCTGACCCCGTCCCGGCGAACCCTCTCCAGAACTCCTGGGAGCAGAGCAATCGGGGGAAAAGCGTACAGACGCGAGCTCGGCCACGCCTGTACCATAGCGTCCAACCCCAGAGGGGCTGGATGGCTTAGAGAGAACCACAGAGGACAGTGTGATGTCTCCCTGGACGCAAACAGGTCTACCTCGGCACAACCGAAATGCTTCCAAAGGAGCTCCACCACCTCGGGGTGGAGTCTCCATTCCCCGGGCCTCGGCCCCTGCCTCGACAGGATGTCCGCCCCCTGATTCAAATACCCTGGGATATAAATCACCCTTAATGAAAGAAGCTTCCCCTGGGTCCATAGAAGGATCTGGCGAGCCAGCTTGTATAACGGGCGTGAACGCAGACCCCCCTGATGATTTATGTAGGAGACCACCGATGTGTTGTCGGACCGAACAAGAACATGATGGCCTCTCAGGTCTGGGAGGAAGTGTTTCAGAGCCTGAAACACCGCCAACATTTCTAGACAATTTATGTGCCACGAAAGATGATGGTCCTGCCACAGACCCTGGGCTGGACGACCACTCATAATCGCCCCCCAACCTGTGAGGGAAGCATCTGTCGTTAGCGTTACACGACGACAAAGAGCTCCCAGCACAGGTCCTTGGGACAGAAACCAAGGTTCTCTCCACATGACCAGAGCACGGAGGCAACGCCATGTAACTTTGATCGTGCGGAGTGGGTTTCCCCTCGGGGAGAACCCCTTGGTTGTGAGCCACCACTGTAAAGGTCTCATGTACAGCAGGCCGCAAGGTATAACGTTGGACGCTGCTGCCATCAGACCTAGCAGTCTCTGAAACTGCTTTACAGTGAGCAACTGGACTAGCTTCACTTGTTTCACGGCTGAGAGAATCGAAGTGATGCGAGCAGGGGACAGGCGTGCTTGCATCATTACCGAATCCCATAACACCCCCAGAAAAGAGGTCCTCTGTGACGGAGATAACACACTTTTCTTGGCATTCAGCCTCAACCCCAATTTCTTGATGTGAGCGAGGACGACATCTCGATGCCGAACCGCTTGCTGCTCCGAATGAGCTACAATCAACCAATCGTCGATATAGTTCAGAATACGAATTCCCTGGAGTCGCAGCAGAACCAGCGCTGCGTCCATGCACTTCGTGAATGTGCGGGGAGATAAAGCTAGACCGAACGGAAGAACACGATATTGGTACGCTTCGCCCCCGAAAGCGAACCTCAGGAACTTCCTGTGTTGAGGAAGGAGTCCTCGGATCTGATTTGTGACACGATCTGCTTGAGAGTGAGCATCTTGAATTTGAGCTTCTCTACAGAACGATTTAACAGGCGCAGATTTAAAATTGGACGCAACCCCCCATCCTTCTTTGGAACGATGAAATATCGGCTGTGATAACCTGACTCCTTGCTGGAAGGAGGAACCCGTTCTATAGCCTCCTTTTGCAAGAGCGTTTTCACCTCCTGTTCCATTACCAGAGCCTGCTCGGGGCCCACCACACTGAGCAGGACCCCACTGAATCGAGGTGGACGAGATCTGAACTGGATAGCAGCTTTCTCTATCGATTGCAGGACCCACTGAGATACTCTTGGAAGGCTTTTCCACTACGCCAGAAAATCTACTAAGGGTACCAGCCTCTCGAGGCTGGCCTCTGGAATATTTTGAGCAGCAAACGCAGCGCCCTGTAATGGCGCACCGGCAGGGAACGACTGGTTTAACTGCTCTAAACCCCTCCTCAGAGAGGGCGAGCGTTCCTTTGGGAAAACGCTCGCTGGGACCGTCTACGCCCCGGCATAAAGGCAGGGTTGGTAGACCGGACCCCTGAGGGCACTGAGAGAGAATGGGCACCGTCTGAAGCGGTGAACTCCTTTCCCTCACGGTGGGGACTACCCTCAACATCCTGACACCAGTGGCGTCAGGACTTCTTCTTAGACGAAGCCTTCTTGGCCATAATAACCGTCCTCAGATCGGTTTTACCGCCAGAAGACTTCGCCTGAGAGTGCCGCGTCTGGTCCCACTGTTTGGCAGAGGGAGCACGAGACGCAACACTCTGTTTTTGTTGCGCCCTATGCGAGGAGCTTGTCGACGGCCGGGACTGCCCCCGCCCAGCAGTCCCTGGGACATGAATTTTAAGTGGGAGGTACTTTTGAAACGCTGCTGCTTGTTTTTTCTCTTCTTGAAATTTGTCAATGACCGAGTTAACAGCGTCACCAAACAGACCAGAAGGAGACAGCGGAGCGTCCAGAAGAAAAGCTTTTTCCTTCTCCTTCATACCAGAAAGATTTAACCAAAGATGTCTCTCTGCAGCCACCAGGGCTGCCATAGAACGGCCCATTAATTTGGCCGACTCCTTGGTGGCACGCAGAGATAAATCAGCAGCCTGACGTAATTCGCGAATCACGTCAGTACTGACCTCCTCACTCTCACTCACATCCTTTAATAAATCAGCCTGATACGCCTGCAAGATAGACATAGTATGCAGGCATGCTGTGGCCTGACCTGCCGCCGAATAAGCTTTGCCCACCAAAGCCGATGTATTTCTGAGGGGCTTGGAGGGCAAAGCTGGTGCCTTCAAAGACGATGCCGATTCAGCAGAAAGATGGCTAGCTAATGCTTCTTCAGCCTTAGGCATCGCCCCATAACCATATAACTTAGCCCCCGCAATATTCGAATACGAGGAAGTTTGAGGGCTAAAAATACGGTACGAAACCGGTTTCTTCCACGACTTCGACGCCTCGGTGTGGAGGTCGGGAAAAAACGGTAGACCCCGACGTGGAGGTTGGACACGGGAGGGCAGAAATCTTTCATCCAGTTTACTTTTAGAAACAGACTCCTGCCTAACAGCTGGCCACTCAATGCTTAATTTAGAAACAGCACGAGTAAGCACCTCCATAAGCTCCTCATGCTCAGGGGAATGAGGTGACGAGTCCTCAGTATCCCCTGTCTCAATACTGACAACATCCAGCTCCTCAGAACTGGATAGTTGCAATATTGGTGCCTCAGCCTGGGCGGAAGAAACCGCAGCACGTGCTTCCAACCCCTGAACTGAGGCACTGGAACTGGCAGGTAAAGGCTGAGATAGGGCTGGGCCCGTCTCAAACCCTGCTAACAGATCCATTTGCGATCCCCACGACAAGCGCCGCCGCTCTGCCTCGACAGAAGCGGGACCCGAGCCGCGGGGAGCGCGAACCGAAACACTTTCCTCAAAAAGCGATCGGCAGGAGCGGAGCGTTCTTAGAGGGAAACGCTCGCAATGCTCACAGTCAGCCCCCTCGAGAGCTGACTGGGCATGCTGTATTCCCAAACAAACAACACATAGATCGTGTGTATCCCCACCCGTGAGGAAACGAGTACAGGTGGGAACACACTGTCTAAACTGCTGTTCGCTCGCCATTATATATATATATATGTATGTTTTTTTTTTTTTATAGTGAAAACTCCTGCCTAGTAAACACTAAATGACAGACAAAAAACACTTGGACAATATTTCACACACAGAGCGCTTGCTGAAGGCACAGAAGCTGTCGCTGTTGTGATTCTGGGGTGCTTTATAGTTTCCTGGTCGATGACGTCAACTGCCTATGACGTTCCGTCTCGCCATTGGACTGATTCCATACGTGCTTCATGACGCACTCACGCAGGGGCGTTCCCACAGAGTTGGACGCAGCTCGAGTTCCCTTGAAAGGGAACTGGGGATTCTTGCTTTCTCCAAAATGTTGTTATTGCTTTAAAAGCTGTAGTAATTCTCAGTATTCTAATTTTTTTTTTTTTTTTTTTTAGGTTGATGACACTTTTTAATTACTTTTACTTAGACAGCGCCCATTTTTTGGCAAATGTCACGCTTTGATTATTTTAATTATTTTGATGCTCATAATGCAGCAGAACGACTTTGATAACACATTATATAACTTCTTTCAGTATTTTGAGTAAAAATATAATTATTGCTTATTATATTTATTTTTCTGATCAGCTCAATTCTGACCTGGATTACACAAGCCTATTAATATATTTATCTTCATTTTGGCAACATTGATAAAGAGTAGCATTAACGCAATGTTTCGTTCTCCTATAGTCCTACTCCATAAAAATTCTAATTAACAGAATTAAGTTTATCTAGATCTTGTTTGAGATATTTATGTTTTAGGCTACAATGAGGTTTCATTAGTTAACATTAGTTAACTACACTACATTTGTTAACATTAACTAATAATGAACAGCACATATCTACAGCATTTATTAATCTTTGTTAATGTTAATTTCAACATTTAATAGGCTACATTATTAAAAAAAAATAGTTGTAGGCTATTTGTTAATGCACTGTGAACTAAGACGAACAAACAATGAATAGCTAGGCTATTTTTATTAACAATAACGTTAGATTACAGATTATAGCCTACAGTAAAAAAAAAAAAATTGCTCATGATTAGTTCATGTTAGTCAATACATTAATAAATGAAACCTCAGTGTAAAGTATTAGCCTAACCAGTCTCGTGTATAGGATTCAATGTCCGCATTCTCCGCAATGTCCGCGTTGCGCTTTATCGCCATTCGCCAACACTCCGACTAGGGTGACCACCTGCTAATAAGCCCAAGGGGGGACAAGGGGTATGTTTCTGAGGGACAATGTGGGACACTGTCTGGCGCGGCGGTGCCCCACTTGCAGACTCACTGATAGTGGTTTACCCATTTCTAGCACATACCACCTTGCATAGTATTAATAATGCCATATTCTCCTAAACGTGTAATTTTTGATGTATGCTCATGAATAGGCCAACCATTGTGTATTTTTTTTCTAAATAAAGACTCATAATATTTTGAACATTCAATGAATTGACAGATGTACTTCCACTTAAGATTTACTATTTAATTTTATTTATTTTTCATTACAATTTATTTACTTTAAATAAATTAATAAATTATAATATAAATTTATAGGATTAACAGGAATTGTAGTTGCTCAACACCACAGGAACAGTTAAAAAAAGTATTTAAAAAAAATACGATTGACCTCGTATTCCCCTCCCTCCATGTCCGATTGAGAAGGACGTTTTGCAAAGGTCACAAAAAGCCCTCTCGGACCCCATCAACACCTTTCAGCCACAAATATTCATTTCCCCATTCTTGTTTCTTGTACTTACACCTTCTCTTTTTAATTGATGATGGCGTTGCCTCTCAGACAGTCTCTTTCTCGAATTTTTCTAATTGGAAGGCGCGCATCTAAAAGTTCCTTCCAAGTGTGTCTGGTATGCGCGTGCGTGCGCTGTCATGACAACAACGAAAAAGTTGACAACAACCTAGTCAGCAGTTCAACTGAGGGGTTTGTGTGGCAACAATAGCGTGCTGAAATGTCAAGTAATGTTCGTTTGTCTGCTTGGGGCTCGATTATATAGAGCGACCAACTTTTTTTTGAGCAAGCATAGATTATGCGTGACACGGTCTCAATTTGAGTGACGCGTGAATTGGGCTTCAAACGCTGTGCGCGCAGGCGCTACGCGGGACGGGTGGTCACCCTAACTCCGACCCAAGCACAGCCCACGCGAAATATGACACTAGGTTCATAAATCATATTCACAACTTTATTACAGCAAAATCATGCGCCTCAGGTAGGCTAGCCTACCACACACACAGAAGTGAAATTCAGAATAAAACGAAAGAGGAACGTCTTGAGGAAGAAAACGTCACTGTCTTTTACTTTAAGTAGCTAAGTTATAGACGATCATTATCAAAGAACATAGAAGTAGGCTACACAACACCTGTTTGTCTGAAGACCGATTTTGCATCCACTTGGGATCGTGTTAAGAAGGGACAAGCGCGAGCAATAATTGGATTCATTAACTTTAAGAATGCTCAAGCTTGCGTATCTGCTGTCATGCTTGACAGTTGTCAATGCAGGTAAGTTTATTTAATGTTTTTCTATCCACCTTATTTTGCAACGCGGAAGTAAGCTGTTTTCTGTTAGATGTGTGAGAAGAGTAAAACTATTTGTGCTACAAACAAGTGTGTTTATAATTACGACAATAGGCTACATGGTAAGAAATAGGTACCCAGCAAACACATTTGCGTTGTGGCAACGTCTGTGGCACGTTGCATTTCTGCTATGGCAACGTCGCTGTCTACGTGCTCGCAACATTGTAACAACGTAGAATTGTAAGACGCGCCAGGGTTATAGCAACGTTGCTGCGCGACATTCAGCAACTGAGAGACGACGTTCTGGACATTAAAAAAAATAAAATAAATGCTAGATATAGATATCCCCCATTTAGCATGTTTTGTGGTTAATTTTTAATTAGTCATATGTTAAAAAATGATATA
The DNA here is from genome assembly GCF_964197995.2 of Scardinius erythrophthalmus. NCBI lineage: Eukaryota > Metazoa > Chordata > Actinopteri > Cypriniformes > Leuciscidae > Scardinius > Scardinius erythrophthalmus. Next base: position 20,071,814 of record NC_138240.1, read on the forward strand.
CTTTTAAAATATTGTTTATCCCTATTATTATATATGACCTAACAGTAAATTCATTATAATCAACATCTGCAAGTGTACACTTTGAAGAGTAAAAATGACATAGAAGGTTACTTAATTCAACTTTATTAAAACTGCATATGGTAATCAAATTGCACTTCCAAAGGTCATACATTTGTGAGAAAACAAAACAGGGAGTGGATTAACGTTAACTATGAGCAGACATGAGAAAATTTAGCAAAAAAACGAATGAGATGACAATTGAAAGGAAAAAATAATCGGTTGTGCGAGCAGTTACAAACATTTTTTTTTCTCTGTGCGTTTCCAAAAAAAAAAAAAAAAAAGGAAAAAACATTAACGTGCAACAAGTAGGCTACGTGCTGAAATCAATTACTCATTATTAAAGTCATTTTGGCTTCATACTTTTGGCATAAAGTTATTAAATATTTGTCATACCTGACCAGAAGATGTTCAAATAAAATGTCACATTAGACAAGGAAGTTGTAGGTTGTGTTTGAATAATTACGTATCTTATTTAGCTTAGGTAAATTAAACGCAATTCTCACGTATGGATTGCTCGATGAAGAATGAGACGGCCCAATGGATGGTCAGTTGAAATTTAAAAGTCTGATTTTCGCGCTTCGGGGCAGTGACGAGTACATATGCAGTCCAGTGGTTGTCCAGACACCCTAGGCACAATGGCCCTGAACCTTCACCACACAACGTAGTTATAGCAACCTTTTGGCCATGTTGTTAAAACGTTGTTAGAAGGTTGGGTACGTTGCGCCAACGTTCTCTGTTTACTCCACACATATAAATGGCCGCGCCCGATCTTTAAAAAAAGGTAGGCCTAAATAGCCTACTACTTTTTATTTCATTAAAAAGGAAAGAAAACATACTTGATGTCGATGGAAACAAATGGTTTTGAGTGTTTGTGTCTATAAACCTATAAACTAGCATGACATGCACAAGCATGAAGGTGCAAGTGGTTGTATATTAATTGTGATGTTTAGCCTAAACAGTTGTTTACAGTAGGATGGAATTTATCATTTGTAGGTATTAGTCATACAAGTTTGGAGGGTGAATAAATGTAAACAGAGTTTAATTTTGGGTGACCAATCCCTTTAATGTTGCAATGTTCATATTTTGTCTGGGAATGCTGGACAGTTTTTCAGATTTGAATATCTTTTTTTGTGTGTGGCATAGGCCTACGTAAACAATTGTTAATACGTGTGAAATATCTATTCATATGTGAATTGTAAAATTGCACAATGGCCGCCTGCTGCTTTCTATATCTATCTATCTATCTATCTATCTATCTATCTATCTATCTATCTATCTATCTATCTATCTATCTATCTATCTATCTATATGTGTGAGTGATATATATTATTAACAGAGTTGAAGTATCATGGTCTTGCATAAACTCAACTCTGGTCTTGGCTTGGACTTTGACTCAAATTAGCTGATGATTCTTTCTTCCGTTATTATGGTTGAAAATGCTGCAATAACCATCCAAATCTTTTCTCTCAATCTCTTGATTCATCCTGCCTATTTTTGCTTCTCTGTTTCACTGTTCTGCATCAAGTACAAGGTTCTTAACAGGAACATTACTTCTTGATTATTTTATTGTGGATGACAACTTTTCTAATTAACTTAGCAATTTATAATGTAATATTTATCACACGTATATTGTTGTGGGTAACAAATAAACAAACAATCCTGAATAAGAGACAATACTAATTTACTTTGAGGTTTATTTTCTTGCAAGAAAAGGTCAGCAGTCATACAGTCACGAGTGACAGTGAGGGGAGGGCATCCTTCCTCTTTTATAGCCTCAACTGTCAGAATTTTGTCTCTCTAGTCTAAGCCAATGATGTTATTTTCAACCATATTCGTGACAGGAGGCCCTCCCAACACTCTTCTTTTCATATGATGGTCACACACATCTTAAAGATAAAGTTTGTTCCACAATATTCATTTATAATGCAGAGCCCAGAGGAAGGTAAGTCTGGACTGGAATGTATAGTCATATGTTATGGTCTAATTTGACTAATCTGTACTAATATTTCTTGTCCTTGTGTACACAGGTTCTCACTCACTGATGGCTTTGTTAACATATATAGTTGGACAGACACCATTTCCTGAGTTCAGTGTTGTGCTGATGTTGGATGATCTGCAAATAGCATATTATGACTCAACCGCATGGAAACCTGTCTATCGCACTTACAGTGATTCAAAATACCATGATGAGGAGCAAAGTGATGCTGGTGTTATATTTCAGTACATGTATAATGGCATGAAAACTCGGGATTTGTATGTTAAGAAACACCTCAATCTCACAGATGGTGAGAACTAAAGCCTACATTATCAGCATTAACACATACTTAATTTAATAACTGTAGCCAGAGGTGTAAAGTCCAGGGGTCAGAAAGTAAAAGTCCTGCCATATGTTTATTCCACCCATGAACTCAGCCAGCTGATTTCACTAATTATTTCTTGCCTTTCTCCTGGCTGAAAAACTGCTAATTAGCAAATCCAGGTGATTGGAACAAAATACAGAGGACTTTTACTTTCTGAACCTGGACTTTACACCTCTGACTGTAGCTTCTATGTGTTTTAATTATTTTATTAAAACTTTTGATGTAAGACCATAAAAGGGTAATCATAATGTGCAAAATATTCATTTTCAGTTTACTACGTTTTATATTGTGTCAGAATGAGGACTAATTAAAAAAAAAACATTTTTCTTTTATTTTAAGGTGTACATGTTCATCAGAGACTTGTTGGATGTGAACTGTTAAATGATGATAAACCAGGTCTAGCTCATTTCTGGAGTGCTTTTGATGGACAATCTATGGAGGAGTTCACCTATGACCTGGAACAAAACGATATCCATGTGAAAAAGCAATGGCTTATATCATGGTACCAATTAAAGCAGCTTCATATAAAGTATTTATATGGAAATGTTTATCATCCTATTTGCATTAAAGTTTTGCAAAGGTACCTGCATTTGGAAAAGAACAATGTGATGAGAAAAGGTGAGAGAATCAACCCAATTAACTTCAGTATAATTAAGATAGGAAAAAAAACTTTATATATTATATTATATATCATATTATATATGATTATATATTTTATATAATCAACAAATGACCCAGACAGCAGTACTGACAGAAAATGCGTGCCTCTGAACGCGTTATGAAACATAATAACCTTAAATAAATAACTGATGCAACAGTTTAACAACAGTAACACTTCTCATTATTCTCTGTAGTGAAACCCAGAGTCAGACTCATGAGGAAGAAACTCCCAGACTCTCAAGGGCTTCAGATCAGCTGTCTGGCCACTGGCTTTTACCCCCGTCACATTAACCTGACCCTGTTCAGAGACGATCAGCCTGTGGATGATGATCAGATTACAGGAGGACAGATTCTGCCCAACGGAGACGGAACTTACCAGATGAGGAAGAGTTTAGTGATCAGCGATGAAGAACTACGTGAAGGACATAAATACAAATGTACAATGAAGCACCTCAATCTGGACAACAAACTGAACATTATATTTGGTAAATAAAAATGCCCAAACCAGCAAGCAAACAAACAAAATGCCCTTTTTGATATCAACAACATAGATTTAATAATAATAAAAACTATTTCAGTACATATCTTTAGCGTTGTATTTATTTTCCTGTTGTTGTTTTTTTAATTCACCACAATTTCAGATACAGATAAATATGACCCAGGAGGATCTGTCAGTCTGTTTGTAGTTATCAGTGTGCTGGTGTTAATGTGTGTGGCTGTTCTCATTGTAACTGCACTCATCATATGGAGGAAGAGACGTGCTGCTGGTAAATGTTCTACAGTCCAGTTCACTACATTTGATGCTCAATTAGAAAATGAAACTAAACATCATGTTCCTTTAGAAGAGGCTCTTTCAGTGTTTACTGTTTACAGTTTTGTGATTGTGACTTTTTATTCTGGTTTATTTCATCTTATTCAGGACAAGGCTCTGAGACGTCACTTAATAAATACTCCCCTACTCCATGTGAGTATCCTATGTCAGCAAAATGTTCATTTTAAGTTTAATTTTGGAAAATATCTAGAAATTGAACCAAATGAATGTTTTATTGATTTCAGCCTCCACGCAAGATGAAAATTGAGTCTATGTAATGCATTAAATTAAAAAATCAAGACAACACATGGAAAAATGAGCATTTCGGGGAGGTTCCAAGATGATTACTTGATTGCACATGTTTTGATCAGCTCTGCATTCCCAAATACTTAAATTGACTTGAAACATTGTTGCAAAGAAGACTTTGAAAGATAGCTAACTCTAATAACACAGTGATTCTTCGGACACAACAATGGGTGGATCTGAAAAAAGGAAAAGTGCTGGAAAGAAGACTGGAAAGTCCAACCAAAGCGTAAATGCTAACACTGCAAAACTAGCAGCAGCACGCAGTGGCCGAAACTTTTATGAAGATCCCTTCCAGTGATCTGATTACTGACAACTTGCATGATTATCTTAGACAAGACACTGATCTATATGAATTTATACTGGTGGAGGAAGAAAGTCTCCATCCCCAAACAACATATAGCACAGTAGACAGACACACAACGGTCATCCTCGAACAGATCTCAGAACTTTTCTGTGATAAAAAATGATAAAAATTTAATTTGAAATTGGAATTTTTGTTGTTTAAAGTATTGTAGTGAACTGGCAAAAATTAGGAAAATTGGTGAAGATAAAATTTTAGGTAAAATTTCCATCTTGTAAAAAAATAGAGGAAATTTCTGAAATGGACAAAACAGAACTGACTGAGCAGAAACTTCAATTAGAGGAAATTTACAAAAGAATGGCTGAAGGAGACTTTATAAGATCTCAAACAAAATGGCTTGAAGAGGGCGAGAAGAGCTCTGCCAATTTTTTAGACTTAAGAGGCATGCAAACCAAAAATAATTATATTGAGCAATTGAATATTAATGGTGATATTGCTGAGGACCCCAAAATCATTGCACATTTTTGTTGAGTTTTATAGTTTTCCGAGTCCTTGCCCAACATAAAGCTTCTTAGCATAGAGGATTCTAATATACGAAGCCTCTCTCAGATTAGAAGAAATTATTGATGCCATAAATTATTTGAAAAATAAGTCTCCAAGAATGGATGGTATAACTGCCGAATTTTATAAAGCATTTAGAAAGACCGTTGCTCCTTTTTTGTTCAAAGTTTTTATGGAGAGCCTTGAAAGAGCTTTGCTTCCTCCAACCCTGATGTGTCAAGGACTTATCACCCTCAAAACCAAATAAAGACCCCATTTTAATTGATAGTTGGCAGCCAAATACGTTGCTAAATAATATTTATAAAATACTTGCTTTTATCATAAAGACTGAAATGTGTTTTAAACAATCTGATTTGTTTAAAAAATAAAAAAAGGCGCATCTTCAATAATATATAACGTTATAATAACGTTTGGTTTTGGACATTAATTACATAGATCTCTAATGATTGTTTTGGACTATTATAAAGCTTTCGAGTCTTTAGGAAAGCCCTTTAAAGGGAATTAAAAGGAATCAATACCAAAGTGATAAGTCAGTTAGCTGATGACACTGCCTTGTTTCTGAAGGATCTCTCTCGAGTAGCTATTGCATTAGAAGCTTTTAAGCCCTTTTCCAAAGCCTCAGGTCTTTATCTTAATATCAATTAATGTGAGCTGTGTCCAGTTGGCGACTGCTCGGAGTCCTCAATTTGTAACATTTATGTAAGAGAAAGCATCACCTTTTTGGTGGTTAAATAATTTGATAATAAGATGATAAGATGTGCCCCTCCATTTTTTGCCTCAAAAGACATGCAAAGTTGAATCGTTTGTTTCTGAGAGATCTGTCACTCAAGGAAGAGTTCTTCTGACTAAACCAGAAGGCATTTCTTGTTTATACTGCTCAGTCACTTTATGTTGACAAACACACATGTAAATTAATTGACAGAATATGAGAATTTGAATGAAAAAACAAAGTTCACTACTAAGAAATCAGTAATATTAAATTCATATGATAAAGTTACATTTTATAGACTTTAGCTCTCTGAACAATGCTTTTAAAATAAACTGGTTTAGACAGTATTTTCAAAACATGGTCTGTTTGGAATATAATCCCACTGTATATTTACTCTCATTTAGGTGGCAAAGAATTTCTTTTAATGTGCAATTATAAAATTGAAAAACTTCTAATTAAACTCTCTAAATTCTATCAAGAAGCACTTGCTGCTTGGAGTCTCAATTAAGTATTTATTTATGCTTACTCAATAATATAGATATGCTCTCTGTTGTTTTCTTTTTTTTCTCTTTTTTTGTAATTTCTATTGTATTGTGAAACATGTATGTTCTTCTTATGTAATATGGAAGTTACTCATGCTATTTGCTGATAATAAAGCATTAAAAAAAATAGCATTTGCTTGGTGGATGTAATTTGGGTTGTTATGAAAATGACCATTAAACGATGAAACCACAAAGGAATGTAACACAGGTAACGAATGTTTAACAGTTATAAAATGTTTTTAAAGAATAATATCACTTCATTAGTTTTCTTTTCTTGCTGGTCAAAAGGAGATTTGTGTTTTATCCAAGCTCTTCTCACTCGCAACTTCTAGGCATCTGATATTGTCACATGTTCAAGAAGAAAAATGTACATCCTTATATAAATGCCCAAAGTGCCCATAATGTGACGTATTACTTTTAAAGAGAAACCTTTGCCATCAATAGACAGACGCAAAGGGCATGGATATTTGTGCCAGAAACCAAGGGAAGATCATTTTATCATAATGACATATTTTGGCGAAAGATTTTCAGTTTGACTGTGTAAGCTTAAACTGAAATTCCCACTCATGCATTAAAAAAATGCTGCCTGAAGAAGTGTTATGTAATCTAATGTGTGACATGCCAAAGTTCAGATTTATCTTTTGAATGGTTGAATTCAGAATAGCATACTAGCATTATATGCTTAAGGCATTGCAGAAATAGTAATAGTAAAACATTTTTACACTTGAACAAATTTCAACTGGTCGATAAGAGAGTCCCATGCTTTAAAGCAGTTGTTATTATTCCAGTGCCAGAAAAGCAGAATATCAGGTTCTAACTCACTGATGGTTTTCACCACATACAGTCAATCCAAAAAATACTGGGTACAGGACACTATAGTTTATTTATGTATATTTATATCCATGTGATATAGCAAAATAAAGTAAACTGACATATTATACCCAAAAATTCTCATAGTGGACCACCAGTAAAATTTATTCAGACACTTTGACATGACCATGTTTTGATTACGTGTTTTTTCTTTAATTGCTAATGCGACCTTTTTACACCACAGACTGAACAAAATTAAGCATTTAATTAGTAAAAAGTTGACCTATTGGCATTATCTAATATTTAAATTTAACAGCTGGTAGCTATTCAACCTAATTCATTTGTGAGACAGTCTAACAGAAGGATGGCCAAAACCAGTGAAATATCAACTGAGTTCTTGTCATATTTTATTTACCATTTTCTAAAGCATAATTAATAAACTGTGATAATGTGAGAAATGTTGAAGGTGTCTGAATACATTTCGGTTTGACTGTAAATTGCTGAACAGACACAGTTTCATCAGTTCACTGTTGTGCTGATGTTAGATGATGTATTATGACTGAATATTGTAGTGGATTTTTTCCCTAAATCTGACTATCTAGCATCTTCCAATCGACACTTAATAACCTTTATACTCTAGCTCTTGCGTCTTCAGTCGACAACTGGCCGAGTTTCTTACTCTAACTTGCTTCCCTAAACTAGCTCACTTCCTAAACTAGCATCCTGCGCAGGAATAAATAGACAAACAGACCTGCAAATGTCCTTTAAATGCTTTAATCACGGCCAGGAGATCTTCCTGAGCAGTTCTCAGGGAATCTCTCCCAAGAAGCAAGGCCGGAGGATCTCAGACAAATTCCATTGAGACTCCCACAGTGCACAAGAATACAACCGTTTTTATAGTATAGAGGTATGGCATAAATGTCAGGCTGCATTAAATAATTTCCCCATTATTTGATTAGTTCTTCATATGCAAACCCCTCTGTTACACTCTTAGAACACTCTTAGAAAGAATGTGTCAAAAATGACACAACCTGTGTTAAATTTTAACACATCTGTGGGTGAGCTCCAGGACTACTAGATTTGTGTTAATTTCAACTCATTCACTGTGTTAATGAGTTTAACACACTAAATGTGTCAGAAAGGTTAACATAAAAGATGTGTAAAAGATGTGTAAACATGTGTAAAATATGTGTAAAAGATGTGTAAACATGTGTAACATTACCACATTATGTGCTATCCTTGGCTACACACACTGTGTTAAGAAAGGTATCTAAAATCCTAAATCCTAAACAAAATAAGCATTTGACAAAATAAAGTCTGTGGTTGATTATCTTATTTATTATGACTGACATATCAACAATTAAATTCAATCCAGAATAGAACAATACAATTTAAAGCAGTCAAAAAGGAAATGTCCAACATAGGATAAAACAGTTATTTTCTCAATCTCATTAGGTAACATGACACACTTCCCCACCTTCAAAATAATTTCACTTATTTCCAAAACATTTTTGGCTTGATGTACATTGGTGGCCAAGTTTAGAAAATATTAAGCATTTTAATGTTTTTGAAAGAAATCTCTTATGCTCACCAAATATTTTATTTGATACAAAAGTACAGTAAAAACAGTAAATATTGTGAAATATTATTACAATGTAAAACAGCTGTTTTCTATTTGAATATATTTAAAAAATATTTTATTCATGTGATCAAAGCTGAATTTTCAGCATCATTACTCCAAGTTTTCAGTGTCACATGATCCTTCAGAAATCACTCTTATACGATGATTTGATGCTCAAGAAACAGTTCTCATTATTAGTATCAATGTCTGGACCACCCAAGAGGACGTTTGACTGACATGTAACGCAACCAATCACAGTTCGTTTTGTTCTGCGTCATGTTTAGGGGCGTGATAATATATGATGTTGATGTCCCTACAATAACAGACTGGCTGCATCTAATAAATTATTCATTCAAGAACGTTGAACAATGGAGCCGCGAACTTCAAGTACTTTTGAAAATCCAGTGTTTAGTTGATCCTGGTAAGCGCTCATTGTCACAGTTGTAAGCATAATAGCATTCTTCTTCCACGAGGGGTTTTGGTGTCACGGCATTTGTTTCCAGGCGAACCGATAAAGAACACGACACTCACATCTCCCGAACATCCTGTAGAATTCAACCAATCAGATCGCGACTTTGAAACTCCTGAAGTGTTTCCAGAAAAGTGTGACATATGCATCAGTCCCCTGTTTCCTGGATGCAAACGTGTCCACCAACACAAATGTGCTCAGTTCTTCTTCAGAGAAGATCGCAGTTCCAACACTATATAAAAATATAATAGGGAGAGAGAGAGAGGAGAAAATTACACAAGCATCAAATTGTTTTTAATCTCCATCATACTATAATTCAGAATATATATATTTGTAAGTAACACCCTTTTGTCAGCACATTCAAACATTTCAGTTGAACTGTAAACTAAATTATGCCAGATTAAATTTTAATACTTAAATTTCCTTAATTCTCTCCAAAAATGCTGAGATTCGTAGGCTTAACTGCAATCAGGGATTTAGGCTAGCCAATTTCAACTTGTTTGCAGTGAAGGGACAGCTGTTTGAGACAAATACACAGTAAGATACATGATGCAAGAAATCCCCATGTGATGATCTTTTTCTTTCCCTCAGTAGTTAACCTACCTGTGCGCTGATAGGCTATGCTTATTAGGCACCTTCCTGGTCAGGTCGGACTCCTTGGCCTAATAATAGATCAAAAGAATGCAAAAATAAAAACTTAAGCTGTTTAGAATGCTTGATTTGATATGAATGAATGATTTAGTGAATTTTACTGCAATGCTTACCTGAATAAATTAAATCTGGTGAGACTGAACACGGTGGTCGGTGGAAAATGGTCCATCTTCTGATTGGTTCATTTGCTGTGTAATAAATAATAGACATAATGCAAAGGTCACTTATTTTATATAAAGTTAGCACATGTAACGTTATTGTATGCTAACAGTTAACGTTACCTAGCCTGCACATCACTCAAGAGCACTTATGACATATTGCTAATCATTTCAGCAAACTTTCAAATCCACTACTACGATTACATTTTATACGTAACGTTAATCAAATTAATAAAGAGTAGACGATTTTTAAAACACCCTTACAAATAACATTTTGTGTATTGTAAATCGAGTAGCACTGTAAGTTACAATCTAGGTGCGGTCACGTTTAGCTACCATTGCTTGGCGAAATTTTGCGTGTAAAATCCATTAATAAAGGTCTCTTCATTATCTGGAATTTCGTGTGAAAGTGAAAAAAATTATGCCGATTTTGAATCGGGGTTTCCACGCAAATTCGCAGCATTGGTCAACATAAAGCTACTTGGTTTAGCCGTTCTTCACCTAACTTTAACTGCTAACGTTACACTATTGACAAAAGTCGAGTTTTTTGCCCGCAAAATCTCGTCGTAACCTAGCTTTTAAGCCAGTATTAAAATAACAGTAGCAGGAAATATTGTTTTTGAAAATGAACATGAGTAAAAAAAATAATTCAAGTACAGCTTACCTCATGACTTTGAGCATCACCGGCGTGATTCGGCGCGAATCATCTCCTCCCTGGTAAAGAGGTGGTTTTCACGAACAGTTTTGACGCGAGGGGTAGTCGATAACGAAGTGATAAGGTACATGTTTTATTTTCAACAATATAGTAAAAACAAAATAGTTGCTGTCGTTAACAGACTTTTATCTACTAACGTTAACGTTACTGAACTGCAACTGACTGGAACTGGATTATGTTCACTCAAAAGTCACCTTATTGGTTGGTTCAGTTTGACTAGCTAATTTAAATAACGGTCGCGTTATAAAAATTAACACATTAAAATGTGTAAGCACATCAGTCTACTCATAATGTGTTAAATGCTTTGAGTAAATACCCAAGTTGTGTAAACTTTAAACTACACATGGATATGTGTAAAATAGATTATTTTTTATACACAGTTTTAGTTAATATTGACACAAAATGTGTAAATTAGAGTGTTACACATAATTTGTGTAATTTTTCTACACATTCCTTCTAAGAGTGTACGAGGTAAAGCAAACTTTGTTTTAATGATGACTTCATTTCATTTCCCAAACTATGTTATTTATACACACACACACGCACACACTCAAAGTCACAAGTTTTCCATTGGTTTCGTACAGTACATACTGTTCAAATGTTAGATGTTAAATAAGGTTAGATGTTAGAAACATGGTTAGTTTAATAGCCTATACAGTTTAAAATTTCTACGACAATATCATGGAAAGCTGTCCACCGCATGCAGTCAAAATAATTCAAATGATGACAATGATGCTGGTGATACATTCATGAAAAACGTAACTTTTTATTTTAAAATCGCACAGGTAAGTCCAAACCTAAATTTTGGTATTATCGGCAATCACCTTTCTTTTAAAAAAATTGCATCTGCCTCTTTTTGTTTGATGCCTAATTCTCTTTCGTTTTGTTTCTCTCTTCTTGCGGATTCTTGTGGTGAACACTGCTGTGCCCTGGACAAGTTGTGAGCAAAACACTCTGCCTAAAATCACTGCTAAACAGCGCAATGAATGCTGCAAGTGAATTCAATACCTGTCTGTAGTTATAAAGTGTACTTATAGACCTAACACGTGTCACATTTGGACATAAATGAAACATTTAAACAGACATTGAAACAGGCTTCTATAAAATATTTTACTCTGCATTAAACTTAAAAATATATAGACCTATATAAAAAAATGACCAATGTCAATTTTATTTACTTTTATCAAAAGTCTCTGTGCCTACAATGTGTTTTCAAACCAACATTGTTTTGTTTTTGTTTTTTGTTTTATCCAATTTTGCAAATAAGAATAGTAAAATATATTATATCCATTGTTTTGCAATGTCCAATTTGGGTCACTAGCACAAAGAATTGGCAGGCATCTGAACCAATCCAATGACAGCTGCAGTCTGCAAAAGTGAAAGTAAAAAGTAACAAACGAAAGAACAGATAAAACAAGCAATAACATCTTGTATCTAAGGGAAAGAACACTCCACTGTCTTCCCTGCTGAGAATGTGCCAAATGAACTTTGAGGGGCTGCTTAGTGCTTAGTATCCTAACAATTGGATGATCACAGAAAATTTTAGTAGTACACATTTGACCCTGATATTAAACACTGTTGAAACAATGAAGGCCAGAAAAAGTTTACATGCACTGCCATCAGAAAGGAGTAACATTGAGCGTACACTGTAAAAATGTACTTAATTCATTAATATAAATAAAATAATATATATATTATTTTTTGTTTTTTTTTGTTTTTAATTTTGTTTGTTTTTAATTTTTTTTTAGTCTTAGTTTTACTTCCAAAAGTTGAAATAATTTTCTCAGAAAATGCTGAAGCCAGATTGAATTACGTCTGTGCAACTGCACAGACCAATGGCGTCTCGTGTGCCCAAGCCGGCGAGTCCATTTGCCATAAGCAGCCGCTGAGTGAGCAAACGGGACTCGGTGAGCTCACGTCGGCCCAGATCCTGCATGCCTCACTCTCCCCACAGCGAGAGGATTCCCCTGTGCTGTTCACCACCAAAGATCAGTGTCCCTCTTCCGGTGCAAGGGGCTTGGTCTCATTTGGAGGGTCCGAGGAAGATGACAGCAATGATCCTAGTCCCTGGCTGCTTCAGATATAGAGGAGTGGTCGAAACCCCACTAATGATTCCACTACCCTGGACAGAACAAGCAAGATGATTCCCAGCCCGGGCTAGACTCCAAACTCATCTGAGTCCTCTCCAAGGCAGTCGAGGAGTTGAGTCGAACATGTTAAATGAGGCCAGTAGAGTCTGAGATGTAGTTCTCTTGGGTGTTTTGCCATTTCTCTGAGCATTACACAGTCTGACCTTTGGGTGAATTTACCGGGACGTCCACTCTTGGGAAGATTGGTAACTCTTGAATGTTTTCCACTTTTTAATAATCTTCCTTACTGTAGAATGATGGACTTCAAATAATTTGGAAATGGCATTTTAACCCTTCCCAGACTGATGGCAGCAACAATTTCTTCTCTAATTCTCTATTGTTGATGTCTTTCCTTCTTGAAATTGTGTTAACACACACACCTGAATGCTCCAGACCAGCAAACTGACACCAAAACTTCTGCTTTTATAGAGGTGATCACACTTGCTGATGATCAGTTAATCAAAGGCATTTTATTAGCAGCGCCTGACTGCCACTTACCCTTATAATTCCTATGGGAGCAGTAAGGGTGTACTTAGGTTTTCAACCGTGGCTTTTCCATTTTGGCCTAGTTTATGTTAAATAAATGACACAGTATTTTTGTTCATCTGAGGTATCTATATGTATTTACCTAATTTTAAGATCTGCCAAGGATCAGATAATTTTTTTATTATTGTCCCGATACATAATTAACAGAATTTAATAGGGTGTCCCTTTCTTTTTCACATGACTGTAGCTGTTTGATGTCCTTTGCTTTGTACCATTAAACTGGGAATAACTTTTTTTTTTCACTTTTCAGACCTGATGCCGCTTAAAGAGTCCAGAACTGTATGAAATGGAGGACAAAGTACAGTATGAAAAACATGATTTCATAACTGAAGATATACTTTACTCACAGACTGAAAAGTCTTCCTTACAAAAAAAGAGGTGAGGAGACGGGATCTAAACGATCTTTTGCCTGCAAACAGTGTGGAAACTTTTTCTCTGCAGGAAACCTTCAAATCCATATGAGAAGTCATACTGGGGAGAAGCCTTACACGTGTGATCACAAGATCAGTGTGGAAAGAGTTACACACGAAGCAATACCTTAATGGTTCACATGAGGATTCACACTGGAGAAAGGCCTTACACATGTGATCAGTGTGTAAAGTGTTTCATAAGAAAAGACAACCTTAATTTACACATGAAAATTCACTCAAGAGAAAACCATTTTATATGCCGTCAGTGTGGAAAGAGTTTCAAAGACATAGAACACCTTAACAGGCATGTGATAATTCACACCGAAGAGAAGCCTTTCAAGTGCCATCAATGTGGAAAGGGTTTAAAGCATGAAGAATCCCTTGCTTACCACATGAAAATTCACACTGGAGAGAAGCCTTTTAGCTGCAATCAGTGTGGAAAGAGTTTCATACATAAAGGACAGCTTAATGTTCGAGAATTTATAAAAAGAGAGAACGATTTAAAATGTCAACTGTGGAAAGAGTTTTACAGACAAAAAACAGCAACAACTTAAAAGGCATATAAATATTCACAGAAGAGAGAAGCTTTTTTATTTTTCAAAATATATTCTTTTGTTTAACAGAAGGAAGAAAGAAACTCATACATGTTCGGAACAACATGAGGGTGAGTAAATGATAACAGAATTTAAATTTTTGGAAATGAAAATTCTCTCATCAATTACTCACTCTCATGTCGTTCCAAATCCATAAGATTTTCGTTCATATTTGAAACACAACTGAAAATATTTTGAATGAAATCTGAGACCGTCAGAGTTTTGGGTGAAAATACTTTCAATAAAGGGACAGAAAAAAACTAATGTATTCACTAATCACTGAATTTTCTTTCTTTATTCACTATGAATTTTCTTTAACATTTATTTTATTATTATTATTTGTATAAATTATTTTTTAAGTACCAGGGTGATGTAAAACATTTGAATAATGATTTTGGTCAAGCTCGGGTAAATAAATTGAACCACTTATAAAAAAAAAAAAAAAGGGAGGATCACCATGTTAGGGACAAATGAACAACAGTTTAAAATACTGAAGATTCTAATTTAGACACATTGTGTACGTTATTGTACAATGTTTGCCACTTTGTCCCTTTCAAAGCATACCAGTTGATAAATTATCAGATCAAAAAAAGAATATATTATATTATATTATATTGTGTGTGTATTAAATGTACCCACTTTCTGACAAATGCATAATTTTAAATTTGTTGGTTTTCAGATGCAAATGCCTTAAAGACGTTTTTGTTAACCTTTTAAAGTACTACATTATTGATATTCCAATAAATTTTCATTGTCACTGAACTTTCTATGGACGGGACTTTTATTTTGGTCTGGTGTTATGACATCAAAAGGCAGCATCGCCCTCCCCTGGCTCAACAGAGGTTTGAGTTTTTGAACGCTAAAGTATTTGAGGTGTTTAAATCGATACAAATCGTTCTGTCTATATAGTTTTTACAAGTAATGTGAAATGAATGGTATTATGTGAGGTGCCGTGTGACGCTTTACAGTTCAGTTCCCTTACGAGAACGTTCTCTCGTACTGCGTTGCAAACGCTATGGGAAAACTCCTTTTCTCGAGAATATTGAAGCCTTTATTTTAAAACGCATTTGCTACAGCACAGGCGAGAGCATCAGACCCACGTGAGTGAGCTGATAGGCTGTGCTGTGGGCAACTGCACGAACCAATGGCGGATAGACAGAAGCGCGCGAGCCAATCAGGGCGCTTGGCGCTCTGTCACTGTCAAGCGCGCGAAACTACACGTGACCATAACATATAAATACAGATAGAATCCGCCATTTGACAGATTTAATCTCCTTCAGCTCGACTCACCTCGTCGCTGATTTTCTCCGGTCGTAAGAAGCCCTCGTCGTGGAAAAGCCGTCCAGCGGAACAGCTTCGCATCCCGGCATCTCGCCAGCTGAGCGTTTCCCTGTGGCATCCGACGAAAAATTATATCCTTTTCATTGCATATTTATCTAAAAGAGCAAACCGCTGTTTTCACAGCGCGGCATAATGCCTCTCTCCATCTGTGAGAGCTGCGGGGTCTCCCTGCATGCATCCGACGGACACACCCAGTGTGCGGCCTGCCTCGGCCCTGAGCACGCCGAGCCAGCGCTCATGAAAGGCGGCTGCCAATTCTGCGACGGGATGCCTGTCTCCGTTCTCCGTTCAAGGCTGTCTTCGACGGTGACCGATTCCGCCCACCTTCCGTCTTCGGCGCCCCACGAGCCCCGTAGGAAGAAGCGGCGCGATCAGAGGCGTCCTGAGCGCGGTGAGTTTAGCGAGTGCACGCCGGGCCTTTCTCCTCGTGCCTCGCCCACGCCTTCTTCGCCTGTCCTGTTCTCTCGGAGCGAGCAGCGCCCCTCGTCTGAAGCGGCTGGACTCGTCTCTTTCGGCGCATCTCCGGATGACGTCGATGACGCACTTTCTATGGCGGCATCTGAGAGCGAGGATTGGTCGGGCTCCGCGGACCCCGCCCCCCCCTCTCAGCTAGAGTTTTCTGATACTCGAGCGAGCATTGACGCCGAACTTCTCCGTGTCATGTCTCGCGCTGTTGACGAGTTGGGACTCGATTGGCTTTCTCCAGCTGAGCCCGCCAGAAGCCGCCTCGATGAATGGTACCTGCCGGGGCGCCAGCAGGCCCCTCGTCAGCGCGCCGCTCCATTTATGCCTGAGGTTCACGAAGAGCTCACAAAGTCTGGCGCGCGCCCTTTTCAGCGCGAACGCGCTCATCTGCCTCTTCTACGCTCTCCACTGTTGACGGCGCTGAAGAGAAAGGATATGTGTCTCTCCCCCCACTGGAGGAAGCGGTCGCTGCACACTTATGCCCCCCCACTGCAGGTAGTTGGAGGTCTAAGACGGTGCACCCTTCTAAGCCGTGCAGAACTACTTCGGCCATTGCCAGCCGCGCATACGCTGCCGCCGGTCAAGCCGCCTCTGCACTTCACGCCATGGCGACGCTTCAAGCCTTCCAGGCCAAACTTCTCCGTTCCATGGATGAGTCAGGCCCGGACCCAGACACATTTAAAGACCTCAGGAGTGCCACGGATCTGGCACTGAGGGCCACGAAGACCACCGCTCAAGCCCTGGGCCGCAATATGGCCAGCCTAGTGGTAATGGAGCGCCACCTCTGGCTAAACTTAACCGAGATCAGGGACGCGGATAAATCTGCCTTCCTCGACTCGCCCGTCACAGCCTCAGGTCTCTTCGGACCATCTGTCAGCGGCTTCGCCGATCGCTTCACTGAAGCTCAGAAGGCTTCCAGCGCCATGAGACACTTTCTACCAAAGCGCTCCAGCTCAGTCCAACGGCGCCCCAAGAGCACGCCGCGACCTGAGAAAGTGGTGTCCCAGGTCCTCCAGCCCCGCCCAGCGGCTGAGACCAGTAAGCACATGAAGCCAGCGAAACGGTTCCCGTTCCCTAAGCGCCAGGGCCCGCGGCCGAAGCTGACGCACGATCACGAGCCCAAGAAGCCGTCCTAACCGGCACAAAGAGGGGTCACTGTCCCGCTGCGGCCGGACCAGCCCCAAAAATCGCTCGACTACTGCTCACGGCTCCCTCTTCAGTTCAGGCGGCTGCAGCAGTTCTAAATGCAGTTCATGGGCCCGTCACATGTCACGCACCCCTGCAAACAAACGCTGTTTTAACAGCGACCCACACAAAGCACAAATCGAGCATAATTTCTCACATGCATACATGTCAGTCCGAGCCCCCCACTCTGGGTGTTCCAGATATGATAATGCCTCTAGCTCTGCGGGCTCTAGCTTGGCAAGCTATCCCCGGAGTTTCAGTATGGGTGATGAACATCATAAAGCATGGTTACTCGCTTCAGTTCGCCCGCAGACCACCGCGTTTTCGCGCGGTTATACAAACCACGGTAAGGGGCACATTGAGTCATGTCCTCCGCACCGAAGTGTTAAGTCTGCTGGCGAAAGGGGCCATCGAGAAGATCCCCCCTTCTCTGAGCGAGTCAGGTTTTTACAGCCGATACTTTCTTGTTCCAAAGAAAGACGGCGGCCTGAGACCCATTTTAGATCTCAGACATCTGAACAAGGCTCTCATGTCACGGCCGTTCAGAATGCTCACGACCAGACATATCCTGACGCAGATTCGCCCAGGCGACTGGTTTTTCTCAGTAGATCTGAAAGACGCTTACTTTCACATTCAAGTGAACCCCCACCACAGGCCATTCTTGAGATTCGCCTTCGAGGGGCAGACATACCAGTACACAGTTCTTCCATTTGGACTGGCACTAGCGCCTCGTACATTCACGAAGTGCATGGATGCAGCTCTCTCCCCCCTGAGACAGCGGGGAATGCGCATCCTAAACTACCTCGACGACTGGCTCATACTGACCCAGTCAGAGGCGGAGTCACATACTCACAAAGCCTGGCTCCTCAGCCATCTAGAATGTCTAGGGCTCAGGGTCAATGTTGCAAAGAGTGTTCTGTTGCCCAGCCAACGTATCACGTTCCTGGGAACAGTTCTCGACTCCGTACTTATGAGAGCATGGCCCACACCGGCCCGTGCTCTAACGATTCAGCAGCTCACGGCATCGTTCATAGAGGGCTCTCTTGTACCCCTCAGAACGTTTCAGAGGATCCTTGGCCTGATGGCCTCTGCATCATCAGTACTCCAACTAGGCCTACTGCGTATGCGTCCTCTTCAGCTGTGGCTGGCTCCTCTGGTGCCACCCCACGCCTGGCATTCAGGCCACTTGATTATCAAGGTGGACCAGCGCTGTGTTCAAGCCCTGGCCCCTTGGAAAAACGCCAGCTGGTACCAGCAGGGCGTAAGCATGGGGGTAGTTTCAGAGAGGAGGATGATTTCAACAGACGCCTCCAACTCCGGTTGGGGAGCTCTGTACGAGGGCAGGCCTGCCTCCGGCCTCTGGTCGAGCTCGGAGAAACGCCTACACATAAACTGCCTCGAAATGAGAGCAGTTTTTCTAGCCCTAAAAACATTCCTCCCATACCTGGCGGGACACCACGTGTTGGTACGGACGGACAACATGTCGGTGGTCTCTTACATAAATCGCCAGGGCGGCCTCAGGTCCCGCAACCTGTTTGCCATAGCCTCACAGCTCTTGCTATGGGCTCACACCAATCTGCGCTCGCTCAGGGCAGCTCACGTGCCAGGCACGTTGAATACAGGAGCAGACATGCTCTCTCGGGGCAGAGTTCCCCCAGAGGAATGGTCTCTCCACCCTCAGACAGTTCTCCTACTCTGGGAGGTCTTCGGGAAGGCAGAAGTAGATCTTTTCGCCTCAGAAGACAACTGTCAATGCCCAATCTTTTTCTCAAAGAGCAGGGATGCGTTGGCCCACGACTGGCCCAACCTTCCTCTCTATGCGTTCCCCCCGGTCTCGATGCTCCCTCAGGTCATCGAACGGATCAGGAACACGAAAAGCGCAGTGCTATTAGTAGCTCCTCTCTGGCGGACCCAGGTTTGGTTCCCAGAGTTGATGCAGCTGTCTGTAGCAGACCCGTGGCCAATCCCAGTGAGGCGCGACCTCCTGACTCAGGCCAACAGGACAATCTGGCATCCCCGTCCCTACTTATGGGCCCTACATGTATGGCCACTCAACGGGTACCCCAGAACCTCCCAGAGGGCGTCCTGAATACTATAAAGGAAGCTAGAGCTCCGTCTACCAGACGCCTCTATCTCAGTAAATGGTCAGTGTTTTCCAGCTGGTGTTTAGCTCGAGACCTCGACCCATACACTTGTGAAGTACCAAGAGTACTGTCTTTTCTACAGGAGATGTTGGACGCGGGTCGCTCCCCCTCCACTCTCAAAGTGTACGTGGCAGCCATTGCTGCTTTTCACGTATTGGAAGCCGGGGCCTCCTTAGGAAAAAGCGACCTTATAGTTCGCTTCCTCAGGGGCGCCAGGAGGCTTAACCCGCCTCGGCCACCGTCTGTTCCGGCCTGGGACCTCTCCTTGGTCCTGCGGGCTCTTAAGGGACCTCCCTTTGAACCACTTCAGTCAGCTGATCCTAAGTCTCTCTCTCTGAAAACCGCCCTGCTTCTAGCACTGGCGTCAGTAAAGAGAATAGGGGATTTTCCTGTCTGGAGTTTGGTCCTAATGACTCCAAGGTCATTCTTAGGCCAAGACATGGATATGTTCCTAAGGTGCTCTCAACTCCGTTCAGAGCCCAGGTTATTTCTCTGTCAGCTCTCCCCTCCTCCGAGGAGGATAGCGATTCTCTCATGCTTTGCCCAGTCAGAGCTTTGAGAATTTATCTGGAGCGTTCGGCCTCTTTCAGACAGTCTGAACAGCTCTTTGTGTGTTTCGGGGGCCGATCCAAGGGCCTCCCGGTCACTAAAACCACACTGTCCAGATGGATAGTTGACGCCATTGCCCTGGCTTACACCTCACTGGGCCTCTCTTGTCCCATAGGTGTTAGAGCTCATTCCACGAGAGGTGTTGCCTCTTCGTGGGCTTGGTCAAGTGGTATTCCCATTGAAGACATTTGTGCGGCGGCCGGCTGGTCCGCTCCGTCCACATTTGTGAGATTCTATAAGCTGGATGTCCCTGCTCTGCAGACATGCGTTCTTTCTGTCTAGACTCTGGCTCTGTGGATCCAGACTAGTTTTGAACCATGGTCACTTGGGTATTCCCATCTATAGCATATGTGCGGCGGCCGGATATCCGCTCCGTCCACATTGTTGAATTATAGCTTTAATGCCCTTGCTTGTAGCTACAGTTCTTCTGTCTAGACACTGGCTCTGTGACCCAGTCTAGTTGATATTGAACACACGGTTTTCACTTTGTGGGCTAAGTGACTGGCTCTGGCCAGATCCGATGAATTATAACTTTAATGTCCCTGCTTTGCAGTTACAGTCTTTTCAGTCTAGACTCTGGCTCTGCTGACCCAGACTAGTTTGATATTAAACACACGGCTATCACCTTGTGGGTTAAATGACTGGCTCTGGCCAGTCTTTATTACGGATAATTGATGGGCCCGATGTTCGGTCTCTTTTTATCCTGGCTATTCTGTACTTCCCGGAACTCTGGTGAGTCAGAGCGGCCAAAAGATTAATAGCACGGCGTTTTAAATGGAAACGTTCCCATAGCGTTTGCAACGCAGTACGAGAGAACGTTCTCGTAAGGGAACGTACTGGTTACTTTCGTAACCTCGGTTCCCTTAGAGATAAGGGAACGAGTACTGCGTTGCCTTGCCGTGCTATTTTTCTTATGGCAGGTTTGTCGCTTCAGTCGATTATACCTGTCAAATGGCGGATTCTATCTGTATTTATATGTTATGGTCACGTGTAGTTTCGCGCGCTTGACAGTGACAGAGCGCCAAGCGCCCTGATTGGCTCGCGCGCTTCTGTCTATCCGCCATTGGTTCGTGCAGTTGCCCACAGCACAGCCTATCAGCTCACTCACGTGGGTCTGATGCTCTCGCCTGTGCTGTAGCAAATGCGTTTTAAAATAAAGGCTTCAATATTCTCGAGAAAAGGAGTTTTCCCATAGCGTTTGCAACGCAGTACTCGTTCCCTTATCTCTAAGGGAACCGAGGTTACGAAAGTAACCAGTACGTTTTCAGTTATGGATAGTAGTGATGGGCAATCCGGCTCTTTTTCGTGAGCCGGCTCGTTTGACTCAGCTCACTGAAAAGAGCCGGCTCTTTTGACTCACAAACGGCTCTTTAAAAATATATGTTTTAACTCGCTGAAAGTCCATCACACAACTGTGCAACGTGAATATTCACATTTTTAATTGTCCATAACAACCCAAAAACGTGTCTGCTTGCCTTGCACATCTAATTAATGGGCAAAGTTATGACTATTTTTCTTACCTTCTTTTTTTAAATTGTATGGATGTTATTGAGCTTGTAGAAGTTTAGCGCTTGTGTTCTTCTGAACATCTTGCGCTGCAATTGCACGATGTCATTTCTGAGTCATCAGACCATAAACTATCTCTCTTTTAAATGCCTATTCCACAAGTGGTAGGCTACGATTGGCTGTTTTAAAATATAATAATTCATATCGAAACAAAATAACCCAGGCAGTCTCATCTACGAGACGTTTAGGCCTCATCCAATAGTAATGACAGCTGGGCTCATAGCTTGCAGGTTTTGGCAAACTTTTTTCATTTGACTGGTTCAACCGCCACCCGCCCGAATTTAATTAAAATATTATTTTACGTCACATCATCCGCCCGATCCGCGGTTTATCCGCATCTCGAGTGTGTATGTGTTGGCTCGGCCCACCCTCATGCAGTTTAATTGGTTGACATCACGTGTATGATTGACAGGAACAGAATGTGAGGCTGACCAGACAGTCGAAACAAATGTGTGTGCGCCTTTAGGCCTATATAATTATTTTTTTGTTGGTCTTTGAATTAGTCTATCATTTTAAATACAATTAAAATCATTCGTTATTTCATTATTAGCATAATGATTTAATTTCTATAGACTATATTTTTAAAAATAGAGTCGGCTCTTCAGATATGCGAGCCGGCTCCCGTCGTTCACCTACAAGAGCCGGCTCTTAGATCCGGCTCATTCGCGAACGACCCATCACTAATGGATAGCCTAGTTACCGTTTTCTCTCATTCAATTTCTAAATCGTGATTTCAGAAAATGATTAATGAATTATATTTTTGTGTCGGAAAACTGAATATAAAGCGTTACATGAACTGATAGTTTGTCTCTTAAATGTCTTTTATGATATCTGTATGTAAGTATGTAACAAATTAGGTTTTGCATTTTTATTTCTTTCTTTTAACTGCTTTCCTCATATTAAACATGGAAAAACAACAAAACAAGAAGCTCCTGGTGAAACAACTGAGAACAGAACCATTCAGAGTGAAACATTAAGGGGCGGTTTCCCGGACCGAGATTAAGCCTAATCCTAGACTAAAATTGCCCTTTAAACCAGATTAACAGAAATCTGCTTTCTCGGTCAAGGCTTTAAATAGTCCTAAATTTAGTTTAGTCCAGAGTTTAATAAGATGATTTCCTGGAGGAAGACTAGAGTTACTCCAGGACTAAATCGAGTCTTAAATTAAACCTACCAGGAGGCAAGTTTAACTTCAGATTAACATTGTGTTTCAAAGTGGACAAGTGTATTACTTGGATACACACACACACACACACACACACACACACACACACACACACACACACACACAATTTAATGTATGTGTGTGTATAAATTTCTATCAAGATCGTATATTTAAGTTCAGTAATTTCACTTAAATGGCAATGAAAATTACCTATTAAATGTCATTTAAGTGAAATTACTGAAATTAAATATACAATCTTGATAAAAATGATTATTCTAGAAGAAAATTTCAGATGGCACTTAGAGGCTTTTGCATCTGAACTCTTCATATATATATATATATATATATATATATATATATATATATATATATATATATATATATATACTACTGTTCAAAAGTTTGGGGTCAGTAAGAATTTTAATGTTTTTAAAAGAAGTCTCTTCTGCTCACCAAGGCTGCATTTATTTGATTAAAAAAAAAAAAAGAAAAGTAATAAAGTAATATTGTGAAATATTATTCCAATTTAAAACAGCTGTTTTCTATGTGAATATACAGTAAAGTGTAATTTATTCCTGTGATCAAAGCTGAATTTTCAGCATCATTACTCCAGTCTTCAGTGTCACATGATCCTTCAGAAATCACTCTAATATGATTTGATGATCAAGAAACATTCATTATTATTATCAATGTTGAAAATAGTTGTGTACAATTTTTTTTTTAAATTCTTTGATGAATAGAAAGTTCAAAAGAACAGTATTTATCTAAGATCTAAAGCTTTTGTAACATTAAACACTACTGTTCAAAAGTTTGGGGTCAGTAAGAATTTTAATTTTATTTTTGGGGAAAGAAATAAAGTAAATCAATACTTTTATTCATCAAGGATGACTTAAACTGATCAAAAGTTACAGTACAGAAATTTATAATGTTAGAAAATATTATATTTTAAATAAATGATGTTCTTTGAACTTTCTATTAATTTTTTTTTAATAATTTTGAAAATTTGTACACAACTGTTTTCAACATTGATAATAATAATGAATGTTTCTTGATCATCAAATCATATTAGAATGATTTCTGAAGGTTCATGTGACACTGAAGACTGGAGTAATGATGCTGAAAATTCAGCTTTGATCACAGGAATAAATTACAGTTTAAATATATATATTAAAATAGAAAACAGTCATTTTAAATTGTCATAATATTTCACAATATTACTGTTTTTTTTTATTGTTTTTTTTATCAAATAAATGCAGCCTTGGTGAGCAGAAGATACTTCTTTTAAAAACATTAACAATCTTACTGACCCCAAACTTTTGAACGGTAGTTTGTATATATTACAAACAGACTTCCAGCATTTGTTTTCTTTTATTGCATAGCTGGTGTGTGCAGTTTATTTAGCTTGCTTAAAATAATTTTCTCTTGTTTAGTACATTTTTTTTGATTGCAGTCTTTTTCTGATTCCATTGTTTCCTTGGATTTTCTTCTCAGTTCCATGCAATTTTAAGATTTTCTTGGTTCATTCCATGTTTTACAGGCAACCTCTATCATGCTAATTCAGATTAGCACAGTTGGTTTTAAATTAATCTGGTTTATTTTAGTTCAGGACTCCATAGTCCAGGTGTAACTAATCCGTACTTAATCTGTGTTACAGAAAGCCATTTTTTAAGACACGATTAACTATTCTTGATTAAGGCCTACTCCTGGCTTAATTTAAACCCTGTCCGGGAAACCGCCCCTAAGATATTGAGGAACAAACAGGTTTGTTTTCAAATTTGAACTCAGCAATTTTGTTCTCATTAAAATGTTGATATTTAAACAAATAAATGATCATTTTTGAAAAGTCATGTAAATGACATGAGATGAAGAATCCAGTCATATAAGTGCCATAATTAAAGCTGATTAGCTAAAAAATAAATAAAGTGGAACAATAAACCACCATAGCCACTGAAATACGTGGTTAAATCCATGCTTTTTAAGTGATGCTTTTTTGCCTTGCAAAAGTATTAAAAACCTATTATTTTTTTCACATTTTGTTATGTTGCTGCCTTATGTTAAACCTAAGCTGTTGCATTGTCTTAGCTGTCTTATTGTCCTGCTGGGCCGAGATGGTCCTCACTGCAGAACACGAAATTTAGGGGGAGGAGTTGGATCCAAGATTAAGCCACCTTATATATACCTAAACCTACCCATCTCCACCCCCTGATCCCTAAACCCACCCCTAAACCTACCCATCTCCACCCCCTGATCCCTAAACCCACCCCTAAACCTACCCATCTCCACCCCTTAGATCTGGATCCAACTCCGCCCCCTGGATCTCGTGTACTGCAGTGAGGTGCTACTGGGCTGGGCCTGAGGTTCTGAATAATCCAGACTAGGTTTTCATTAAGACTATCTCTATATTTTGCTGCGTTGAGCTTTCCTTCTACTTTTGACGATTCCTCCAGTCCCTTCTGCTGAAAAACTCCCCCACAGCATGATGCTTCATCGTTAGGATGGTATTGTGATGAGCACTGCCTGGTTTCCTCCAGACATGACGCTTGGAACTGACGCTTGTTCATCAGACCAGAGAATATTGTTTCTCGCAGTCGGAGAGTTTTGTAGGTGCTTTTTTTTTTGCCAATTCCAAGTGGGTTTTCATGTGTCTTCAGTGAGGAGAGGCTTGAGCCTGGCCACTCTTCCAGAAAGCTCAGATCGGTGGAGTGTTGCAGTGATGTTTGTCTTATTTTATAGGGAGATGAGAGGGTCTGTGTGATATCTTACTGTTGGAGAAAGCGCAACGGCTAACTTGGATCATGTGAGGCACCTCAGCCTATCGTGTAATGGCATTGATGTCAGTACCCGCAGTTCAAAGTTTTATGACAGTCAGTTACAGCTTATATTAATCAGACTATTAGCGTGTTAGTCTTCTGAATATTTGGATTTTATATTGCCAGTAAAGGTACTGTAGGACTACATTGTTTGTGGAATGTGCTTTACTGCGTAAAAAGGCGTGAATATCTCTATTAGCTGCAAAGTACTAGTCACTGCAGGGTGCATAAAGCTATATTTAAGATTACACTAAAAACTTAATTGTAATTTAATAGATATTTAATTCATTAAAATTATATGTATTTTTTTTACCATCATTCATTAAAAAGCATTATATCCTCATCATTAGGCACACAGCAGTTGACACAACACCATCATGTTTTATTTTAATTAAACAACATACAATATAACACAATATTTATAATTAAATTATTCATTTTATCTTTATTCATTAAAATGCATAATATCAGTGTCATATCACATGCATACATGCAGTTATAATAGTCATTACAATTCAAGTCTCATCATAACTAAAACCTGAAAGCCAAAGAAAGAAAGTATCTATATTTTTTACTTTCAATATACAATATCACTCAATATTACTATTAAATATGGTAATGCATGCCACAAATTAGTCTTACCTGTCGCGACATTCCCTACTCTGCCTTCTCTTATAAAATAATCTTTTTATCATAGTAAAATCTACATACTGTTCCCAACAAAAGTATTGTTTAGTGTAAAACATGTTGAATATTATCAAACAGGCTGTCAATTACTTAAATGATTTGACTTTATTAGACTTCATCACTTGTAAGCGTTGATCACTACGTTGAACAGGAGGGTATGTTGAGTTCACGTATCGTGGGCGTATCGTATGTTGTGGCCAAGATATGATGTACGTTAGTATTTTGAGCAGCATTTGCAGACTGTCATGCTGTTGGCCATATTATGCCACTGCAGTAGATGCATATCGCAGTATTAAGGCTAACGATTAATCGATTAATTGATCGTTAATTTAAACGACGATCGATCATGGGAATTTGTGAAAATTGACATCCCTAATAATAACTATTTTACAGAGAACTGCACCAAAGGAGCTTACATTCTGACACCTTGCTGGAGCATGCTTAAGTGTGTCTGCCACAATGTCCTCCACTGTTGCTTGCCGGATTTTAGGATTGGACATCATCACTGCCTCTGTAAAATTAAATTCTATAAATATACAGCAATGGTTTAAAAAGTACTGGCAATACAGGTTTTTTGAGTCACTAACATATTGGACTTACATTTTATGACCTTCATAATGTTCAAGTTTAGTAGTGGTCTCTTCCCTTTCTTCCCTTTCAGATTAAACTCCTTCCAAACACTGTAGGAGGCCAGTGCCCGCATCACCCGTCGGGTGTTTTCCCCAGGGTTTGGACCTCCAACAAGACTTAAATGGTGCGTCTACAAGATGGAAAACATTTTCAAAATGGTAATAACTTTTGTTATTTAACTTAATTCTAACACTTTTTTTTGGCATTTCACCGATAGTTCACTATTAACATACCACTCTATTCCGAAATGTTTCCTCTTTAATTTTTTCTTCAAGAAAGAGGAGTTCCTCCATAGTGCCACACACATCAAGGTTCATCTCCTCCACTCGCTGACTAGTCCCATCACCCAGGGCACGAGCATAGAGTTCATACAGGGCTGCTGTTGAGCTCCTCATCGCCTTCATCTCACTCTCTATGCTGATGATTCTCTGAGTGAGTAGGCTCAGGAGGTGATCTGGGAGAATCAATATTGATTCGTTCAAATAAAGGTAAAAACTAAGTTTCAAATTATGTTTTGCATTTACCATTCTTCTGGTTTCTCTTGGAGGCGCTGGTCTTAATGTTGCATCAAGAATGGATGTTGAATCTTCAGGTCTTGAAGGCGTTAGTGTGGTTGGTTTGTTCGTAGTTATTCGTAACTAGTTCGTAGTTCATTATTTAAATGCTGGGGAGCTGAGGTTCCACTGTAAATTAGAAGTTAATTACTAAAAAATAGGAACAAACGAATAGCTATAAAATGTACCGTTATTGGTATCAATCAACTAATGAAATTGTGGTATTCTGAAAACCCCCAAACACTTTTAATATGAAAATGTGCACAAGTGATAAAGTAAAAGAATTAAAACTAACAAAGGCCTACCAGTTTTTGTACAGTTCACCTGGCTCTTCTTTTTGTGGTGAGGTACTGAAGTATCTGTAAAAAAAAAAAAAAAAAAAAAAAAGAATAAAAATGATTTTAGAATTACTTTAATTACTTTTTCCTCTTGGGAATGTCATCAGAGCTCTCCACAGAAGACTGCACAGCTGCTCTTTTGGACCACTTTTTAGCAGTTTCATAGTCACCTGAAGTACAAATACAGTGAGTATAATTTAGCATTCAGTAACAGTAGTTGCACTAACATTTTGTTTGAATGATCCTTTAAAGTAAAATGAAATACCTGTTTTTGCAAACACTCTGACCCTGTGTCTGGTCCAATTTGTTTTATCAGGAAGTTCAAGTGTTTTAATTTTTTTGGTCACATTAATTGGTGGCTAGTAACAGTATTGTACCTGCATTAAAATAGTACAATTAAATTATGAAATAAATATTGTAGAAGTAGAAAATAAATTCAAACTGAAATATAAAAGCAAGAGTAACTGAAAATCTAACTCAAGTAAAAAGTTAGATGTAAATGTTAATAATTGAGAATTGTACTCAAAACATGCTAAATGGAACTGACATTCTAGGCTTTCGCACAAATGCAGATGGTATGCAGTCCCGAAGAGACAGCAGTCTTGCACTAATCTCTTTGTTTTGGCTGGCCGAAACCCTCACAGCTCTGTCTCCTCTGGTCCAGATGAGCAGGAGCCTTTTCATTACACCGAGACAAGCCTGGTGCATGTAATCAATGGGAAAGCACCCACCATGTCTATGGGGAGGTGAGACACAGGTGTGTTCCCATGGTGATGCTGAAATTGTGTTTGATTTCTGAATGCTTCATCTGTCCGGAGTATGAGGTCAGCAGTCTCTTGGTATGTGACTCTGTTTAACCACACACCTTTTTGCTCACATCGGTCACAGCCAAAGTACCCTGAAAACTGTTTGATATTTTTCACTAATGCACGAGCTGGAGCATCACACACAAAGCACCTCAGATTGACTTTTATTTTTCTTCCCATGAAGGAAATCCTGTCATTCATCAGATGACCCAGGTCCCTTACTGTGTCTTCCAAAAAGCCAAGATCTGTTGGTCGACTTGCACCACATGTCAGAGCCGCGGGGAAAATGGTAACAGGATCTAACATGACTGCGCAAAGGACTGGCCACATACAGTGGGGAGAGCAAGTATTTGATACACTGCCGATTTTGCAGGTTTTCCCACATACAAAGCATGTAGAAGTCTGTCATTTTTATCATAGGTACACTTCAACTTTGAGTGACGCAATCTAAAACAAAAATCCAGAAAATCACATTGTATGATTTTTGAGTAATTTATTTGCATTTTATTGCATGACATAAGTATTTGATACATCAGAAAAGCAGAACTTAATACTTGGTACAGAAACCTTTGTTTGCAATTACAGAGAAGATCATACGTTTCCTGTAGTTCTTGACCAGGTTTGCACACACTGCACCAGGGATTTTGGCTCACTCCTCCATACAGACCTTCTCCAGACCCTTCAGGTTTCGGGGCTGTCGCTGGGCAATACGGACTTTCAGCTCCCTCCAAAGATTTTCTATTGGGTTCAGGTCTGGAGACTGGCTAGGCCACTCGGTCATATCACACGAAAATATTGTCACAACGTCCGTCTTGCTAGCCACGTATTCACATAAACACATCTGTCATCATGTCCGTGCTGTCAACGGTAACGCATGGGATTCATGTTTTTCAGTTTAATGCTAAAAAAATTTAATCCAATTAATGCAATATCCGTTTTTTTTCTGTCATCCTTTGGCTAGCGCTACGTTATATGATCTCATTCTTCTTTGTGCAAATGCTTTTAAACAATTCAAGTGCAACATCTCAAAAGAGAATGCACAGTCTAGTTTCATTCCCGCCTATTTGTAGAAATCAAATATTCAAGCTGTTTAATCATTTTCTACCACAGAACGAAAAAAGAAAAATCAAGCTGAATTCTTGTTTTTCGTTTTTTGGAAAACGACTGAATCAAAAAACGACTGAAAGAATGGTCAGTGTAGGGGAGACCGGGGACAGTTGCAACACTTTTTGCATTTCTCTCAGTTACTCAGAGACTATTTGGACTAGACCAACCAAATTTGTATATATTAAACTTGCATATGTCTGCTAATTACCCATACCATTTAAAGATGATTATATATGACATATCGTTCACAGTATTTATTTGAATGGAAGAAGCCAAATGTTGCAACTGACCCCGACCCAGGGCACACAACCCAGGGACGGTTGCAACATGTTAAAAATACCTTAAATTTCATTAATTAACTTTATCTTTTTGTCTCAATGAGCATAGAATTCTGAAAATATTAACTGTTTTAGGCCTGCTATAATATTATAGTATTATTTATTTCAATAATATTATTGTAGCCTATTATTTATTTATTTAGTCATATTTATCAAGTAACGGTTATTGAGTTTTGTTAGTTTATGTGTAGAACATAGGCCTACACAGATTCAGTGTGCAGGAATTACAGATGCTATTCAATCTCTCCATATTTCAGTGTCAGACAGGAAGAATTGAACAATTTGCAATGCAACAAACTTTTATTAAACATGCAATTTATAACTTGTTGCAACCATCCCCAACCCTATCAGCCATGACAGAACATCATGTGCCTGCTAGACACACTGACTTTGACACATGCTAACCATGTCACTTAGAAGTCAACAAAACAATAATTCAAACTAAGTAAGTTTTGATTAATTCAAACACAATTTCAGGACAGTATGACAAAAATATATCTCATGAAAAAATTTACTTTCATACCTCCAAAACAAGTTTTGTGCAATAAATGCAGCAGCAGATGTTGAATATGTCTACTGTCTTCTTGGTGGGGGGAGGGTCTAACTGTGCATGTTCAGTATGAGTGTCATCACTCTAGCTTGTTTCTGACTGGAGAAAAATGACATGTTGCAACCATCCCCATGTTGCAACTGTCCCCGGTCTCCCCTACACGGACACGGACCACACCCACACAAGTGAAAGTCAAAAAGAAAACGAAAGAGAACACGTCGTGAGGAAGAATATTTCACTGTCTAACAGCTTCAATAGACGATAATTGTAGACGATGCAATAGACGTTTGTCAAAGAACATTGTAGAAGTAGGCTACACAACACCTGTTTGTCTGAACGATTTGCATCGACTTAGGATCGTGTTAAGAAGGGACAAACGCGTGCAATCATTTTTTACATAGATTAATTTAAAGAATGCTCAAGCTTGCGTATCTGCTGTCATGCTTGACAGTTGTCAATGCAGGTAAGTTAATTTAATGCTCCTATCACCTTATTTTGCAACGCTGACGTAAGCTGTTTTCTGTTAATGTGTGAGAAGAGTAAAACTATTTGTGCTATCAAACAAGTATGTTTATAATTACGACAATACATATGGTAAGAAATACCAGTTTGCAATATCAAACAGCAAAACGAGCTGTTGTACAGCTAAAAATAACTGAAAGTGGATGACAACACATACATGGCCGCCACGCCCGATCTTAAAAATAAGGTAAATACTTTTTGTTTCATTAAAAAAGAAAAGAAAACACACTTGATGTCGATGGTAACAAATGGTTTTGAGTGTTTGTGTCTATATAAACCTATAAACTAGCACGACAAGCACAAACATGAGGGTGCGTATCATAATTGTGATGTTTAGCCACCTAACAGTTGTTTACAGTAGGATGGCAATTTATCATTTGTTGATATTTCATTGTAATTTATTATTATTTTTGTTTTTTTTAAATGTCTTTTTTTGAAAGTCATACAAGTTTGGAGGGTGAGTAAATGTAAACAGTTTAGTTTTGGGTGACCAATTTTTCAGATTTTGAATAGGCTATCTTTTTCTTTTTGTGATATAGGCCTACGTAAACAATTGTTAATACGTGTGAAATTATCTATTCATATGTTAATTGTAAAATTGCACAATGGTCGTCTGCTGCTTGTATGTATGTGTGTGTGTGTGTGTGTGTGAGATTATATATATATATACACTCACCTAAAGGATTATTAGGAACACCATACTAATACTGTTTTTGACCCCCTTTTGCCTTCAGAACTGCCTTAATTCTACGTGGCATTGATTCAACAAGGTGCTGAAAGCATTCTTTAGAAATGTTGGCCCATATTGATAGGATAGCATCTTGCAGTTGATGGAGATTTGTGGGATGCACATCCAGGGCACGAAGCTCCCGTTTCACCACATCCCAAAGATGCTATTGGGTCTATTGGGTTGAGATCTGGTGACTGTGGGGGCCATTTTAGTACAGTGAACTCATTGTCATGTTCAATAAACCAAATTGAAATGATTCGAGCTTTGTGACATGGTGCATTATCCTGCTGGAAGTAGCCATCAGAGGATGGGTACATGGTGGTCATAAAGGGATGGACATGGTCAGAAACAATGCTCAGGTAGGCCGTGGCATTTAAACGATGCCCAATTGGCACTAAGGGGCCAAAAGTGTGCCAAGAAAACATCCCCCACACCATTACACCACCACCACCAGCCTGCACAGTGGTAACAAGGCATGATGGATCCATGTTCTCATTCTGTTTACGCCAAATTCTGACTCTACCATCTGAATGTCTCAACAGAAATCGAGACTCATCAGACCAGGCAACATTTTTCCAGTCTTCAACTGTTCAATTTTGGTGAGCTTGTGCAAACTGTAGCCTCTTTTTCCTATTTGTAGTGGAGATGAGTGGTACCTGGTGGGGTCTTCTGCTGTTGTATGCCATCCGCCTCAAGGTTGTGCGTGTTGTGGCTTCACAAATGCTTTGCTGCATACCTCGGTTGTAACGAGTGGTTATTTCAGTCAAAGTTGCTCTTCTATCAGCTTGAATCAGTCGGCCCATTCTCCTCTGACCTCTAGCATCAACAAGGCATTTTCGCCCACAGGACTGTCGCATACTGGATGTTTTTCCCTTGTTTACCCTAGAAATGGCTGTGCTTGAAACTCCCAGTAACTGAGCAGATTGTGAAATACTCAGACCGGCCCATCTGGCACCAACAACCATGCCACGCTCAAAATTGCTTAAATCACCTTTCTTTCCCATTCTGACATTCAGTTTGGAGTTCAGGAGATTGTCTTGACCAGGACCACACCCCTAAATGCATTGAAGCAACTGCCACGTGATTGGTTGATTAGATAATTGCATTAATGAGAAATTGAACAGGTGTTCATAATAATCCTTTAGGTGAGTGTATATATATATATATATATATATATATATATATATATATATATATATATATATATATCACAGAGTTGAAGTATCATTGCATAAACTCAACTCTGGTCTTGGCCTGGACTTTGACAAAATTGCCTGTCAATACTGTTTGTATTCTTTCATCCGTTATCAGCATGGTTGAAAATACTGCAATATCCAAATCTTTTCTCTCAATCTCTTGATTCATCCTGCCTATTTTTGCTTCTCTGTTTCACTGTTCCACATCAAGTATGGTTCAGTACAAGATTCTTAACAGAGGAACCTTACTTCTTGATTATTTTATTGTGGATGACAACTTTTCTAATTAACTTAGCAATTTATAATGTAATATTTATCACATGCATATTGTTGTAACTGACTTTTTAGGTTTATTTTCTTGCAAGAAAAGGTCAGCAGTCATACAGTCACACAGACTGACAGTGAGGGGTGGTCACACACATCTTAAAGATAAAATTTGTTCCACAATATTAATTTATAATGCCAGAGACCAGAGGAAGATAAGTCTGGACTGGAATGTATAGTCATATGTTATGGTCTAATTTGACTTATCTGCAGTAATATTTCTCGTCCTTGTGTACACAGGTGCTCACTCACTGATGGCTTTGGCAACATATATAGTTGGACAGACACCATTTCCTGAGTTCAGTGCTGTGGTGATGTTGGATGATATGCAAATAGGATATTATGACTCAACCACATGGAAGCCTGTCTATCGCTCTTACAATGATTCAAAATACTATAATGAAGAGCAAAAGGATGCTGGTGTTGTATTTCAAGACATATATGATGGCATGAAAAATATGGATTTTTTTGTTAAGAAACACCTCAATCTCACAGATGGTGAGAACTAAAGCCTACATTATAAGCATTAACACATACTTAATTTAATAACAGATGTACTGTAGCCAGAGGTGTAAAGTCCAGGGAGCAGAAAGTAAAAGTCCTGCCATATGTGTATTCCACCCATGAACTCAGCCAGCTGATTTCACTAATTAGTTCTATCTCCTGGCTGAAAAAACTGCTAATTAGCAAATCCAGGTGATTGGAACAAAATACCGAGGAGGACTTTTACTTTCTGAACCTGGACTTTACACCTCTGACTGTATCTTCTATGTGTTTTAATGAATTAATATTAAAAGACATAGTTTTAATTATTTAATTATTTTGATGTAAGACTGTAAAAGGGTAATCCAAAAAGTGCTAAATATTCATTTTCAGTTTACTACATTTTATATTGTGTCAGAGTGAGGACTAATTAAAAAAAAAAAATTCTTTTATTTGAAGGTGTACATGTTCATCAGACACTTGCTGGATGTGAACTGTTGAATGATGATAAACCAGGTCCACTTCATTTCTGGGATGCTTTTGATGGACAATGTTTGGAGGAGTTCACCTATGACCTGGAACAAAACGATATCCATTTGAAAAAGCCATGGATTATATCATGGGACCAAGTAAAACAGCTTCAAATAAAGTATTTATATGGAAATGTTTATCATCCTATTTGTATTAAATTTTTGCGAAGGTACCTGCATTTGGAAAAGAACAATGTGATGAGAAAAGGTGAGAGAATCAACCTGATAAACTTCAGTATAATTAAGATAGAAAAAAAAAGTATAATGAACAAATATGACCCAGACAGCAGTACTGACAGAAAATGAGTGCCTCTGAATGCGTAATATGAGAACCATAAATAAATAACCGATGCAACAGTTTAACAACAGTAACACTCCTCATTATTCTCTGTAGTGAAACCCAGAGTGAGACTCGTGAGGAAGAAACTCCCAGACTCTCAAGGGCTTCAGATCAGCTGTCTGGCCACAGGTTTTTACCCCCGTCACATTAACCTGACCCTGTTCAGAGACGATCAGCCTGTGGATGATGATCAGATTACAGGAGGACAGATTCTGCCCAACGGAGACAGAACTTACCAGATGAGGAAGAGTTTAGTGATCAGCGATGAAGAACTACGTGAAGGACATAAATACAACTGTACAATGAAGCACCTCAATCTGGACAACAAACTGGACATTATATTTGGTAAATAAAAATGCCCAAACCAGCAAGCAAACAAACTAAATGCCCTTTTTGATATCATCAACTACACAGATTTAATAAAAATAAAAACTATTCAGTGCATATCTTTAGCTTTTGTATTTATTTTCCTTTTTTTTTTTTTTATTCACCACAATTTCAGATACAGATAAATATTACCCAGGAGGATCCGTCAGTCCGTCTGTAGTTATCAGTGTGTTGGTGTTAATGTGTGTGGCTGTTCTGATTACTGCACTCATCATATGGAGGAAGAGACGTGCTGCTGGTAAATGTTATACGGTCCAGTTCATTATGTTTGATGCTCAATTAGAAAATGAAACCAAACATCATGTTCCTTTAGAAGAGGCTCTTTCAATGTTGACTTTTTATTCTGGTTTATTTCATCTTATTCAGGACGAGGCTCTGAGACGTCACAGAATAAATACTCCCCTACTCCATGTGAGTATACTATGTTTTAAATGAAGTCAGCAAAATGTTCATTTTAAGTTTAATTTTGAAAATGTCTAGAAATGGAACCAAATGAATGTTTTATTGATTTCAGCCTCCACGCAAGATGAAAATTGAGTCTATGCATTAAATTAAAAAAATCAAGATAACACATGGGAAAATTAGCATTTTGGGGAGGTTCCAAGATGATTCCTTGATTGCACGTGTTTTGATCAGCTCTGCATTCCCAAATACTTAAATTGACTTGTAACATTGTTGCAAATAAGACTTTGAAAGATGGCTAACTCTAATAACACAGTGATTCTTTGGACACAACAATGGGTGGATCTGAAAAAAGGAAAAGTGGAAAGAATGCTGGAAAGTCCAACCAAAGCGTAAATGCTAACACTGCAAAACTAGCAGCAGCACTCAGGTGGCCGAAACTTTTATGAAGATCCCTTCCAGTGATCTGATTACAGACAACTTGCATGATTATCTTAAACAAGACACTGATCTGGATGAATTTATACTGGTGGAGGAAGAATTTCCATCTCTCCCTGAAACTCCATGCAAGTCTCCAGCCCCTGGACAGACACACAACGGTCATCCTTCCACAGGTCTCAGAACTTTTCTGTGATAAAAAATTATAAAAAATTTCATTTGAAATTGGAATTTTTTGTTGTTGAAAGTATTGTAGTGAACTGGCAAAAATTAGGAAAATTAGTGAGGATAAAATTTTAGGTAAAATTTCCATCTTCTAAAAAAGTAGAGGAAATTTCTGAAATGGACAAAACAGAACTTACTGAGCAGAAACTTAAATTAGAGAAAATTTACAAAAGAATGGCTGAAGATCTTTATAAGATTTCAAACAAAATGGCTTGAAGAGTGCGAGAAGAGCTCTGCCAATTTTTTTAGACTAGCAATTGAATATTAATGGTGATATTGTTGAGGACCCCAAAATCATTGCAAATTTTTGTTGAGTTTTATAGTTATCTTTACATAGTTTATAGTTTTCCGAGTCCTTGCCCAACATAAAGCATCTTAGCATAGAGGATACTATGCGAAGCCCCTCTCAGATTAGAAGAAATTATTGATGCCATAAATTATTTGAAAAATAAGTCTCCAGGAATGGATGGTATGAATTTTTATAAAGCATTTAGAAAGACCGTAACTCCTTTTTGTCACGTTAACTAAAGAAAACTAAGAGAGGACTCAAGTGCAAAGGAAAATAATATTTATTGGAAAAAGAAACACTTAAACACAAAACAAAACCCACGAGGGGGAAAACATTACTGAATACCAAAACAACAACTTCAAAAGTGAACATACCAAAACGGGTCACGGGGAAACAGGAGACGTGTACAAGACAACGAACCAGCACAAGACTACAAACACAAGGAGGCTAAATAGGGGAACAAACAAAGGAGGGTAACGAACACAACAGGTGGGGCAAATTAACCAATAACTGGATAACAAGATGGGAGGGGCTAAACGACAGACATGAGCACATGGCTCAAAACAATAAAACACCCATGTGCATAACAAGACAGGACAGGCATGTGACATAACCCCCTCCTTAAGGAGCGGCTACCAGACGCTCCACTAGGACAGGAGGGACGGACCAGGGCGGGACGGGAGGGACGGACCAGGGCGGGACGGGAGGGACGGACCAGGGCGGGACGGGAGGGACGGACCAGGGCGGGACGGGAGGGACGGACCAGGGCGGGACGGGAGGGAGAGACCAGGGCGGCCAGGGAGGAACAGACCGTCCATCGGGCGGCCAGGGCGGAGACTTTCCCTCGGGCGGCCAGGGCGGAGACTTTCCCTCGGGCGGCCAGGGCGGAGACTTTCCCTCGGGCGGCCAGGGCGGAGACTTTCCCTCGGGCGGCCAGGGCGGAGACGACCCCTCGGGCGGCCAGGGTTCAGGAACTGGAACCACCGGCTTGGGCACTGGAACAGACACCACCGGCTCAGGCACTGGAACTGGCACTAGAACTGGCACCACCGGCTCGGGCACTGGAACCACCGGATCGGGCACTGGAACTGGCACCACCGGCTCGGGCACTGGAACTGACACCAACGGCTCGGGCACTGGAACTGGCACTGGAACTGGCACCACCGGCTCGGGCACTGGAACTGGCACGACCGGCTCGGGCACTGGAACTGGCACGGGCACTGGAACTGGCACGGGCACTGGAACTGGCACCACCGGCTCGGGCACTGGAACTGGCACCACCGGCTCGGGCACTGGAACCACCGGCTCGGGCACTGGAACTGGCACGGGCACTGGAACTGGCACGGGCACTGGAACTGGCACCACCGGCTCGGGCACTGGAACTGGCACCACCGGCTCGGGCACTGGAACCACCGGCTCGGGCACTGGAACTGGCACGGGCACTGGAACTGGCACCACCGGCTCGGGCACTGGAACTGGCACCACCGGCTCGGGCACTGGAACCACCGGCTCGGGCACTGGAACTGGCACCACCGGCTCGGGCACTGGAACTGGCACCAACGGCTCGGGCACTGGAACTGGCACCAACGGCTCGGGCACTGGAACTGGCACCACCGGCTCGGGCACTGGAACTGGCACCACCGGCTCGGGCACTGGAACTGGCACCACCGGCTCGGGCACTGGAACTGGCACCACCGGCTCGGGCACTGGAACTGGCACCACCGGCTCGGGCACTGGAACTGGCCCCACCGGCTCGGGCACTGGAACTGGCCCCACCGGCTCGGGCACTGGAACTGGCCCCACCGGCTCAGGTTCAGGAACAGACACAGACACTGGCTCCGGCTCAGGAACTGGAACAGACACAGACACAGACACAGGCTCCGGCTCAGGAACAGACACTGGCCCCGGCTCAGGAACAGACACTGGCCCCGGCTCAGGAACAGACACTGGCCCCGGCTCAGGAACAGACACTGGCCCCGGCTCAGGAACAGACACTGGCCCCGGCTCAGGAACAGACACTGGCCCCGGCTCAGGAACAGACACTGGCCCCGGCTCAGGAACAGACACTGGCCCCGGCTCAGGAACAGACACTGGCTCCGGCTCAGGAACAGGAACAGGAACAGACATCACCGGCTCAGGAACAGACACTGGCTCTGGCTCCGGCTCAGGAACAGACATCACCGGCTCAGGAACAGACACCACCGGCTCAGGAACAGACACCACCGGCTCAGGAACAGACACCACCGGCTCAGGAACAGACACCACCGGCTCAGGAACAGACACCACCGGCTTAAGTGTGTGCGTAGCCCACACACACCACATGGCTGTGGCCATAATGGCCAGTGTCGCGGTCACTGAGGGCTCAGGCTCAGGAACAGACACCACCGGCTCAGACACAGGCTCGACGGCGGCCATCTTGTCAGGGGACACAGGCTCAGCAGGCGTGACGTGAACAGGCTCGGCGGCGGCCATCTTGTCCGAAGACACAGGCTCGGCAGGCGTGACGTGAACAGGCTCGGCGGCGGCCATCTTGTCCGAAGACACAGGCTCGGCAGATGTGACTTGAACAGGCTCGGCGGCAGCGACGACCATCTTGTCCGAAGACACAGGCTCGTGAACAGTCTCTGGCTGGGCAGACGTGACGTGAACAGTCTCTGGCTGGGCAGACGTGACGTGAACAGTCTCTGGCTGGGCGTGAACAGTCTCTGGCTGGACGTGAACAGTCTCTGGCTGGACGTGAACAGTCTCTGGCTGGACGTGAACAGTCTCTGGCTGGGCAGACGTGACGTGAACCGTTACGGAGGGAGCCTTTCTCCTCCTCCTGTGTTTAGGAGCCACCGGACTCTGGACCACCTGTACTGGGACCACTGGGACCACCGGCGCTGGGACCACCGGCACTGGGACCACCGGAGCAGTCACAGAGGGGTTCCTCCTTCTCCTCCTCCGTCTGGGATGGCGAGGAGCAGGCTCCAGATCGGCCAGGAACCATGATGAAGAGGGCTCTGGGTCAATCATCAGCGGCTCAGAGTCGATGAAAGACTGAGGCGAAGAGTGGTAACAGATGTCGTCTCTAGACCCTCCTCTTCTGTGGCCACCACGTGTACCAGAAAATCTGGCCAGACGGGTTCCCTCAAAAGATGGTTCCCTCTTGATGGACTGAGATTCGAGGGATTTGGCCATCTTGATCTCCTCCGTCTGCTAGGCCCATAGCGCAAAACACTGGAAGATGTTCAGACGAGGCTCCAACTTTCCAGTTTGAGAAATCCCACTGCTAGACATAGTGTATCCCCTTTTGCTGAGTCCTCAAAATGGCTGGTTCGTTCTGTCACGTTAACTAAAGAAAACTAAGAGAGGAACCAATAACTGGATAACAAGATGGGAGGGGCTAAACGACAGACATGAGCACATGGCTCAAAACAATAAAACACCCATGTGCATAACAAGACAGGACAGGCATGTGACACTTTTTTGTTCAAAGTTTTTATGGAGAGCCTTGAAAGAGGTTTGCTTCCTCCAACCCTGATGTGTCAAGGACTTATCACCCTCAAAACCAAATAAAGACCCCATTTTAATTGATAGTTGGCAGCCAATTATGTTGCTAAATAATGATTATAAAATAATTGCTTTGGTTTTATCGAAAAGACTGAAATGTGTTTTAAACAATCTGATTTGTTTAAAAAAGAAAAAGGCACATCTTCAATAATATACGTTTGGTTTTGGATATTTTACATAGATCTCTAATGATTGTTAGAAAATGCCCAAATTTCCCATAATGTGACATATTACTTTCAAAGAGAAACCTTGGTAAAACCATATTTTACTAGCTTTTAATTCAAGCAGGCGATTGTTTTACTTAGTCAGATCTATTTAAGGATCTGTGTAATAAAATCTAACCATCTATAGCCTTGTATGCTGGTATCAACCAGTTTTCATTAATGCGTTTGCAACTGGTACAAAATGCTGCAGCCCGCTTCTTAATGGGGAAGAAAAAGTTTGAGCATATCACCCCGATTCTATTGCATTTACATTGGCTACCGGTCAAACACAGAATTGAGTACAAGGTTTTGACTTTTGTATTTAAAGCCTTGCATGGTCTTGCTCCAGTTTATATTTCAGACCTTATTTGTCCGTACTCTCCTCGAAGATCTTTTAGATCATCATCTGAGAGATTATTAACTATCCCGCACTCTCGCTTGATATCTAAAGGTGACAGAGCGTTCTCCGTTCTTGGTCCTAGACTGTGGAATTCGTTAACCTCAATCTGTCAGGTTGTCGTCTTCTTTATATGTGTTTAAGTCAGCACTGAAAACGCATCTTTTCTCTCAGGCCTATTCATAATTGTGGATATGTAGTGAGTTAAAAAAAATATTTTTTTACTATGAAATTTATATGACTTTTGTTTTTATTGTGTTTTTTTGTGTTTTTATGTGTTGCTTTATTGTGTTTCTGTGAAGCACCTTGGTCAGCAGAAATGCTGTTTTAAGGTGCTATATAAATAAAAGTGACCTTGACCTTGACCTAACCAAAAAAAATCTATCATCTTTAATTGTTATCCTTAACACAAATATCAATAATTGTATTATTTTGTTTCAAACAATGTCATTATTTTAAAATGAACTCACCCAGCTGTTGCCATGATAATAGCTTTAGCTGCTGATATGCCATTTAATCATTAATTCCCTATCCTAAAATCCTATTTTTCCAGAATCAACTGATGGACATAACATGTCCTGCCTCTATTTGTTGGCAATGCGGAATAGTTCATAATGGATCCATTGATCCAGATCATTAAATCTGTAACTTCATTCTGAATTAAAAAAGCTTTTTAGAATTTTGCTTTATGAGCAAATATTCTATTTCACTGAAATGTCTTAACTCTTTAGATTCATTTTAGTTTAAATTTAACATGTTTGTGTCACATTTCTCTTGGTCTTGGTTTTAACTTTGTGCCCCCTACATAATTTTTTTTAACACGTTGAAGACCTTTCTCAACAAAACAAGTCCATATTTCATTTCTGGAAGCCGGGCTAAATAAGCAAGCACTGTTACTGTATTCCTAGACACGCAGTCACCTCTCACATATTAAACAGACATTAGACTACATGAAAGGAACATTACAATAATCACACTGGTAACTTCTTTAACTAATAATAATCCAGAAATTAAATATGTTTCCCAAAATCAATCTCCTTTTGAAAGTTTTTCTTTTGCTATTTTAGCAAATGGAAACACCTAAAATATATTTAATGTTGTCATTAATTTATCGCTATAGAAACCTACCTAATTATCCATTCGGACCTAGTCCGGCAAAGTAACTTATCACCCATTACTTCTAATTGTGCTTGCTTCTTCTAGTCCTCTTTTCCCCTGTCTTGTCGCCAGATTATTCAATGTTATCTACATGAAAGATCGCAGAGCTCTTACCTCTTTTTCCTGTACTGTCCTGTCCTGTCCCTGTCCTGTCCTGTCCTGTCCTGTCCTGTCAGTGCTTTTGCGGGATGATAATCAGCTGCAGGTATTTCTCTGTGAATGCTGTTACTCTATCCAGTTACACCTGTTGCAGAGATCCTGACCAGCGCCAGTATCCAGCCACTCTCAATCCTATGATCTCCCGTGAGAACCGAAGCCTGCTGTTCTCTCCCCGGGACCTCCGGCCGCTTTCTGCATTACGCTGTCCAAGAGGAGGATTTACGTTGCTTTACTACAAGTCCAGACTGCTGGCAGTTTCTGTGGTACATTTCATATTCTGAAGATTTGGGTCCTCTCTCTCACATACCTGACATGTACCTAGTTAGAGTCCCTATACTCTACAGAATTAAGAGATTTTCCTCTTTCAAATTTACATGTACCTGAAATATTTTCAAATTAATCAGTAATTGTTCAAATCATGAGATTTATATCAATTCTCAGTCATACAGTTTGATTGAACCAAATAAAACATCAATAAAAATCACACAAATAAGCTTAAACCATTTGTTGGTCC
Organism: Scardinius erythrophthalmus; assembly: GCF_964197995.2. Classification (NCBI taxonomy): domain Eukaryota; kingdom Metazoa; phylum Chordata; class Actinopteri; order Cypriniformes; family Leuciscidae; genus Scardinius; species Scardinius erythrophthalmus. Next base: position 20,114,370 of record NC_138240.1, read on the forward strand.
ACATCTTTCTCCCAGGTGTGTTGATCATCTCGTTGCCCCATTGAGGTTCCATCTTCACCAGGGTGACTCTTTGCGAACCATTGCAATGGGCTTTCCCTTTGCTGGCAAGGGAGGTATGTTACTAGCACGTCCTTGAACCCCCACTTGACGCTGTGCGTTGTCGTTGGCGTCGGCGTTTGGGGTTGCTGAGGGCTGGTTGGTGTAGTTTAAGTTGAGATGCTTGGACGGAGGTGTCACCGCACCCCAAATGGGTCCTTGTTTGTGGAGTAAACCACAAGAACAACCTGTGAATGGAGACCTTAAGTATTATTTTTAAGACCTTAAGAAGTATTTTTTGTTAGTGACAACATGTATTATGTCATCTGCTTGTCTGGCCAGTCGTCCTTTTTTGATGAGACCTGTGAAATTTCATGTTAAACAGTAACAAGACAATATTTTATACATTTGGAACAGAACCAGTTCTGTTCGATGAGGTCCATCATGACATCCTGTAAAAAGGAGAAAGTTAATGTGGGGTGGACAGGGCAAGCTTGCTTGCTCTCTGCCTTCCCAAAGTTATACGCTGTGCAGGTGTGGCATTGTTTCTTTTTGCCACAACAATAAACCCAGGCCAGGATAGTTAGTCAAAATCATCCATGGCCGTTATTTTATTGGGCATATTTTCTTCCCTGCGGGGTCATATTTTAACATGTGTGTCATATTTAAACCTGTGGGCCCACTTTATAAATTTAGATACAGCTGTTTTACAAGCTACGTAATATCCTATCAGTTTCTGATGCAGAAAAGCTAGTTCATGCATTTATGACCTCGAGACTAGATTACTGTAATGCTTTATTAGCTGGTTGTCCTGCATCCTCAATAAACAAGCTACAGTTAGTCCAAAATGCAGCCGCTAGAGTTCTTACTAGATCAAGAAAATATGATCATATAACACCGATTTTATCATCACTGCATTGGTTACCTATAAAGTTCCGTATTATTTACAAGGTATTGCTACTGACTTATAAAGCCCTAAACGGCTTAGCTCCAGTCTATTTAACGGACCTTCTATCGCCCTATAATCCATCGCGCTCTTTAAGATCAATAAATTCGAGGCTTTTGGTCATACCTAGGATATCCAGATCAACCAAAGGAGGGAGATCATTTTCACATTTAGCTCCAAAACTCTGGAATAGCCTTCCTGATACTGTTCGTTGCTCAGACTCGCTCTCCCAGTTTAAAACTAGACGCATCTTTTCGGCCAGGCATTCATATAATATTTTTTATCTTACAGTTCAAACTACAATCCGGCCTCTAGTTCATAAATGCCAGAGGAGAACTGGCCCCCGACTGAGCCTGGGTTCTCCCAACGTTTTTTTTTTTTTCTCCATTAGGTCACCTGATGGAGTTTTAGGACACCATTAGGTCACTTGATTAGTTTTTCGGTTCCTTGCCACTGTTGCCTTTGGCTTGCTCAGTTGGGGATATTTTGGGGATATTTAATTTTATTTTATCAATCAATAAATTCCACTTGAAACAAACCTTGTTGTATTATTTTAATTTAATACTGTGAAGCTGCTTTGATACAATCTGTATTGTGAAAGGCGCTATACAAATAAACTTGACTTGACTTGACTTGTTTTGATTGACAATTTATTTGTCTCTGTGTTTCTCAGAACACCATCTTTCACCATCTTTCACACACTTTCATACACCCCTCTCTGCACACCCCTCTCTGGCCAGAGAATTATATATTTTGTCTGCTTTAGCAGTTTATGAACTGAATGGGGAAGATATATATTATTAGGAGTGGAATACCACCAAATCCGAACGGTAACAACTTTTCCGGCGAAGCTACTGAACGTAGACACACTGTGGCATTCCCCTTGCGACAGTGTCTAAACGTTAGGATATTTATTTTCAATTTGTCCGATGCAATGTGTTTAAGTTTAACACAGTGAACGTAAACCTTTTCAAAATCAAATAGATTTAACACTTTAAATAATAACCGTATAGACCTTCAGTTGCAGTTGAGAGAGTCGGTTTTAATTTCTCAAATGCAATTTGTCATTCATTGCAGAATTTCAATTTTTCAAACTTTTTATTGTTGCTCATAAGCTATTTAACAGAAGATTTGGAAATCTTCACACAATTTTCGATCCATGGACAAACAAAAAACTAAAAAACAAGTAATAAAAACTCAGTGAGTTTTTTAGCGCAATTTTCTCACCTCATGGAATCACAACACTAAGAGATAGTAAATCTTTTCCTGGATTTTTTTTTGTGCGTTCCCGAGATTAGACCTTCCTTAACATAATGCCGAAAACCCGAAGTCTCTAGGTGGTCTGGTTGAGGAGTAGATAGAAGTGCAAGATTGGTGCGCACAGATGCACAGAACAGAAATCATGAGTTAACAATCGCAATTTGTCCGGTGGAAAATTGCGCTAAAAAAACATTTCCATCTTGTACCCCTGGTGATGACAGCATGTGATTTCAAAAGTCTAGAATTAGATCCATTGTTTCTATTGAATTTAGAAAATTACCTTTAAATGAAATGGAGTGACCAATATTGTTGCTTTTATCCATAATGTCTTTTCCAGAGAATTCTGCATCAATACATGCTTTTACATAAACCTCACTGCCATATCCAGATTGGAGAGTCATGCTCTCACTTCTGCTATTGAACTTCTTGCAGTAGGGGCTGTTAATGTTATACCTATTGAAAACAGATTTAAAGAGTTAGTTGAAGAAAGTTAGTATGAAGCATTGCTGTAACCTAATCAAAAAAAAAAATCAAGTTAAATAATAATCAAATTTGAAGCAGTCTCTGTAGTGATCATTGAAAGTGCAGCACCTAGCCCACACGGAAGATACATTGGATTGTCTCTCCGTGTGGATTGTCATTCAGTTGAACTGTCTATTCTGACCTCTCTTAGAAGTGTCAACTTCCTCTTTCAGGAGGGGAGCTGCAGGCCCCACTTCCTCTTTTGTTTTTCTGCAGTCATCCCCACCCACTCAACAAGGTGTCTGAAATCTTGAACACTCAGAGAACCGCAAAACTCACATTAAACCTACAGAATAACAACTAAAAATCTCATCTGGTTATCAACACAGCAGTTCCTCATTTTATTAAAAAGCGTACTTCACTGCGGAAAAAAATAAGCGTTTCTTCTTTGCAAAGGAGCAGGAAAACAGGAAAACTACTCTTAGAATAGTGATATCTGTCTGAAAGAACAGATGTTCAATTATAGAGAAATACACACAAATATCGAAACGAATGAATATTTCGAGTCAAATCTTTTTGAATGATTCACTCACGATTCGGCTGCGATTAAAAGCTATCAAGAGGTAAAGCTCATCAGTGATTATAATATAACGACTTAAATTGCAGTTTGTTCGTCACATAAAGCTATCATATGAATAAATAACGATATTATTATAACGGACGAGTTGTATTAGATCACTTTTATGATGTTTTGTCATTCAAGAGACAAGAAGAGTCTCCATTATATATTCAAAAATGTCCCTTTGTCTTTCACGGAAAGTAACCTTAAGGATTTGCACATGAAGGTGAGTAAATGACGGCAGAATTATCATTTTTGGAAGAACTAGTCCTTTAATATGCATTTCAAGGCTGAGATTATGCATCGTCTGCAGAGCTAACGTTACTTACGCAAAATAACATCTAAAGTGCATGTGACGAAGACAAAACCTTTGTGAACTTCAGAAAACTATTTATTAGATTTAGGTAGGTATTAACTAACAGACAGACAGACAGTTATATTCAAAACAACCCCAAATCTTACTAACTTACCATGATAAAGTGCTTTAACATTTAAACAGATCCAACAAATAAAATAAAGAAAAAACATTATCTGTCGATATCTGTCTGTATAATGTTGGGCATTGAGAGTATAATGGAAATATAATTAACTTCAAGTCTTTTAAATAAACGATTCTCTCTTCTATCCTTTTCTTTTGGTATAGAATAAAATACCAGTTCGGGGTTCCTCTTTCGGCTGTTACTGAGACCGTCGGTCGTAAAGATGGCGGTGCAAAGCTACAGTGATGTCATGTGACCCGCACAAATAGCACTTCATCGAGTTCTACTGTCGGTCTATATAATAAAGTACACAACTTAGCAATGAAAAAAAGCTTGTAATTAAGACCGTAACATTGACTTACCTGTCGAGAAGAAAGCAGGCAACTTTAGCGTCTCTTTTGAAAGCTTTCTCCTGCATTAGCTCTTTCCACCTGGAAAAAGCTATCCAACATTAACGACATTTTTTGTAATCTCCGGCCACGTTTCGTTTTTACGGTCTATTTTGGACTTTTTCGACGACGAGGACTCCTTATCCTGTGACTCAGCATATGTATGGTCCTCCATTATAAATAACCATACAGTGCAGCCTTTTAAACTTGCCGGGGCAGTGACAAGCGCCTCTCACTGCTCTGCTCCTCCGTTTCTGCTGGTTTCAGTCATGTCACGTGACTGGCTGGCTCTGAACAAAAACGCGTTGTGGATGGCGGAACTACATTTTTTTTTTAATTGAACAAAAAGCACAGGGGATACAGTAGTAGAGTATCAAGCACAAAAAATAAAATAAAATAAAAATAAATGGCGGAACTACATGGAAGCCTCCGTGTACCTACCCGTCCCACGTATATAAAGATAATAAGTTCCTCGTTTACGAGGATAAGTCAGATCATTGGCAGAGGTATTTGTACACCATTGAGGACATATTTAAGAATAAAAATATTGATTTTAGATAATAAAATACCTAAAAAAAAAAAACTACACATTGTCCCTTTAAGCCTGATCAATTGATGCGCACAAATTTTGGCGGCCGAAAATTTGCGGCCGAAATGGTTTTGGAGGTCTGAAATCACTGACTGAAATAGTGATGTTTAATTAAAGTGCTCCTCTGCTCTCATGGCTTGTTTTTGTGCACACTGCAAACAACTTGGATAAACTACAACAGGTAATCATGTCAGTGTGGACACTAAAGCTGGATTCACAATATTTATTTCTTGTTTTTAATACTCTGAGAGTATATTTAGATCTAGGCTACTGTTTTCTGTATGCGTGAACAACATTAATAGCCTAAACATTTGTAGTGCATCTGCCATAATCGCAATGAGTTTTACTTTATTACACGTTTAAGAAATGTATTCCTGCAAGGAATTTTATAGGCTACGTAGCCTTCACTACACAGGCCTTGTCTATAATGGAAGCCTATTAGGCCTAATAGTAAAAAATGATACAATGATAACTCACTTCACCGCAAGCAAAAATCAATTACTTTGTGTAAATGGAGGAGTCTGTATCAGTGGTTTGTTGCAGCAGGTTTGCACAACAAATTTTAATAGGCCTAGTACATGACATCACTGCTGGTGGCAGGGGCCCCTTCTTGTGCTTCGTAGATGTGCGCTACGCCACTGATTGTTTACTATTTATTTGCTTGGTCAGTGTCGTTGTGGATTTTGTTTCGGTTGCTGGCTGTAAGGACCTTTTGAAATAACTGAAATTATTTGGCGAATCTGGACAATCAGGGAAAAGATACAAGTTTATGGAAGTAAAATAATCTCAAATGTTTTTGAAACAAAAAGCCTGTTGAATTGCACTACTTGAAAAATAATAGGCATTGCATTAACCATGCTTGCATTTTAATGCATTGTATTTTTAGGGCTTGCATTTTTATGGGCTGAAATTCAACATGGTTGAATATTTAAGCTGTGAATATTTCAATTAAAAACATTTCAAACACATTTTCATTATTAAAAATTCCATAATCCATATTCACCTTTCATATTTCACTTCCAAAATATTCAAACTGTTTAAAAATACAACCTATAATATTCAACAGGCAATTTTCGGTCCATTTTATTTCGCTTCCACAAATTCGCTTCCACAAATTCAGTGGTTCAAATTCGACAGTAAATTCAACGGAACTGCAGGAAAAGCAATAGATTATCGAGCATACTATCCATCTGCTGTTAGTCAATCCCACCAGCAGGTGGTGCAAAAGCGCGTGTTGTTGACGAAGACCAGCAACAGTTAGAGCAAGCCATTCATTCATAAAATGAAAATGATTACCCGTATCAGTATATATATGCGGAAAAGATTATAAAGACACAAAAGCTGTGTTTATGTTTCATTCAATAACTTCATTGTTACATTTTGTAGCCTACATGTTATCAGCTTTCTCTACCTACATGAACAGGATTATAATCGGTTTCCCTCAATACCTCACACTCAAGGATTCCCCTTCCGTCGGGGCAAAACGCTATGGACTAATACAGTGATATGAAAGACCAAACTCGCACCTTTATGGGGATGTAGGCTGTAGGCTACTATGGACTAAGAATATGAACGTAACGCGCAAAGTTTCATGCAGAGCGTTTCGTGATATACTGGCATAAAATCAACACTTGATCATTAACACTTTCTTTTCTCTTCTCTCTCTCTCTCTCTCTCTCCACACACACACGGAGAGAGAGAGAGAGAGAGAGAGAGAGAGAGAGAGAGAGAGAGAGAGAGAGAGAGAGAGAGAGAGAGAGTAGTACGTTGCATTAGCTTAAACTGGGAAGAGTCATAGTACTTGCATATTGTTGTCCTCCTATTGTTAGTTTAACTGTAAATCGCTTTGGATAAAAGCGTCTGCTAAATAAATGACTAAATGTAGCCTAAATGTAAAATTGGCTTGACATTTGGACATTCGCACATTTAGGGACCGTCTCAAAAGTTGCATACAACATTGGCATACACGTTTCTAACTTCAATTGCAAACTTTAATTTATTTGAATAAATATCAAAAATCCAAAGGCTGCGCATTATGGCTGGCACCACATGAACACTTTACAGTTGGTGTTATGACTGTAAGTCGTTCTATTCAAATGATATTGAAGTTTGAAACGTGTATACCAAAGACGTATACACTTTAGAGACGGTCCCTAAATGTGCGAATGTCCAACGTCAAGTCAACTTTATGCCAGTCTATCACTGGGAAACGCTCAGCATTAAACTTTGTGCGTTATTCTGAGTCCATCTGCTTGCCTGCGAGTTTGGTCTTTTATATCACAATTAGTCCATTAAGCTACGTTAAGCGTTTTATATGTCCAGCAGGGGAATCCTGACGTTTTGAGGGAAACCCTAATAGCTTGCATGCAGCACATCGCCACAATATAAAGTTAAGGCAACTAAACAACCAAGAGAAATATACGTCAACCTCAAAAATGTAACATTGGATCTGCGTATCCGCATCGGGGAATAACATTAACGTATAATCTTGTTCACGGTAGAGAAAGATGATTGTAGGCTACAGGGAAAGTAACCGTTAAGACACTGAATTTAACATACAACCGCCGTCATAATAATCACAAATACACTTACATTGCTGTTAAATGAGTTTAATGAATGAATGGCTTGCTCTAACAGTTGCTGGTCTTCGTCAACAACACGCGCTTTTGCACCACCTGCTGGTGGGATTGACTAACAGCAGATGGATAGTATGCTCGATAATCTATTGCTTTTCCTGCAGTTCCGTTGAATTTACTGTCGAATTTGAACCACTGAATTTGTGGAAGCGAATTTGTGGAAGCGAAATAAAATGGACCGAAAATTGCCTGTTGAATATTATAGGTTGTACAGTTTGAATATTTTGGAAGTGAAATATGAAAGGTGAATATGGATTATTGAATTTTTAATAATGAAAATGTGTTTGAAATGTTTTTAATTGAAATATTCACAGCTTAAATATTCAACCATGTTGAATTTCAGCCCATAAAAATGCAAGCCCTAAAAATACAATGCATTAAAATGCAAGCATGGTTAATGCAATGCCTATTATTTTTCAAGTAGTGCAATTCAACAGGCTTTTTGTTTCAAAAACATTTGAGATTATTTTACTTCCATACAAGTTTGAAAAAACAAGACTTTATGTCATAAACTGGTCATGGTATGAAACAATAGTTTAAAATAAATACGATTACGGGGAACTTCAAACATGTAACAGGTAAGAAAACCTTATTTTTGTAATTGTCATTTTTACTTATTAGGATTCAGTGTTGTGATTTAAAAAAAATTCAGACCATTTCCGGGTCACAGCATGAAAATAATTGATGAGTTTATGTAACAGTAAGTGCCCTAAGTTGTCATCAGGTATGGTGCACCAAAATGTCAACCTTTTAGACAGAATCTCGCGTTCCAGATGTTTTTCTCACCCTTTCATTAATAGTTTTCATATTTTCAACACAATCAGCTGACAATATTTTGTTTTTAAATGCGTAATTCAAGAATTCCCTTTTCATTTCCGCTTGGAATTACATATTTTGTTATGTGTGTGCAGCAGGCACGTGCACACATAGACATCAAAGGGGGCTTGAGCACCTGCCCTTTTTATTCCTGGAGAGAAAGTGCCCTTTTTTCTGGGGTGCTTTTTTTAATTTTTTTTTAAATAATATATATTCCTGTTTGCGCACAGCTTCCCTGTAAAACATTATTATTATTACCGCTTATTACATGGCTACCTACCAAATAAATAATTAATTTGACACAAAATATTGATTTAAAAGGGAGTTTATTGATTTAAACCCGATTGTATTGCTTCCGCTAAAGAAAATAGTGCGCTCCGTCTCTACGGTTAGAATCCTGTGAGTCCATAGCAACGCTCTGTTTTTCATGGCAACGGTCTGTACTCCCGTGTACTCCGCACAGCGGTCTGTCATCAAGAAATAACAGACCGCATTCTACATTGGAATTCAACCACCAAGCCATGTAATAAAATAAGTTAGTAATAAAATAAGCATATATCACCATCAGGTGATATGCTTTAGTTATTTTGTTTATCCTATTTACCTGCATTGCCCTGTCAATTAGATGCAAATGTGCGCATTTTAACTAGTTGACGCCTAATTTGCATACAGAACATCCCCAGTTAATGACTTACATCAAGAGTCTTTCCCCCTGAAATTTAGAAATCTATATTGGTGAATTTAGAAGAAATCTACAGATGCAAACAGATGGAGGATACACTCTAAAAAATGTAGTAAATCTGAGTAACTGCATCTGGTACATTAATAAATAAAAATAAGTTAACATTAAACATTAAAAATAACAATATTTATAAATTAACTTTTTATTTATGAGTAATTTAACTTTTTTTATTTCCTCTAAACCTTTATAAAATAGTATTCCATACAACCACAAATACATACGTGACATTGGCTTTTATTGAATTTTTACTCAATTATTTTGGTAAGTTTAATTCAAACAATCAAGTAAGATTTTCAGATATTTTATTAAGTTAGTAAAGTTAAATATTTCTGTAATATTTACCAAGCCACAGAATATTTTTTAGAGTGTAGTAGGTATAAAACAAACTCCATCTAAATGTGGATTTTGAAGGTTTTATTTGATGATGATGATACAGTCCTCCCTCAAATGTGAAACTAAGTCCATGTCAGTCACCATCAGTTATTGTGTATGTGTGTGTACATGCATAGCAATAATAATATTAATGTGTTGGTTTTAAAGTGTTATGTATTCTGATAACACCAAAATAATTAAAATGATGTAGTGCCTTGTGCAAAAATAAACAAATTATTAGTAAAACACGCCCCTCTGCTTGATGCAGTTATTTAGGTTATTCTAAATATATACTTGAAACTAGTAGCATAGAAAATGTGTTCAAAACATGCACATTGTGGAATGGTTTCCTTTGCTGCTCTATAAACCTAGTGAATACTAAGGAGACCATGGTTTCTGTGTGAACTGATTATTTTGTAGACATCTTTTGAAAATGAAACAATTGAGTGAGTTTGAGGAAGATAAAATTAATTAACTTTTTTAATTAATTTTTTAAAAAGGAAGTCAGAGTAGCGTTAATATATATACTTTTTTGTTTAAAAAAAGAACAAAAAATTCATAATTATGAGAAGTGCCCTTTATTTCACTTGAGCCCCTGCCCCTCAAAATGTCTGTGCATGTCCCTGGTGTGCAGTCTTGTATGTAGCCTACATTTCTATGCACGTCCTGTGATTTTAGGCAGTATATGTGTAGGGGACTTTTATTTTGGTCTGGTGTTATGACATCATAAGGCTGCACCGCTCTCCTCTGGCCCAACAAAGGTTTGAGTTTTTGAACGCTTAAATATTTGAGGTGTTTAAATTGATACAAATCGTTTACTCATAGTTTTTACAAGTAATGTGAAATGAATGGATTATTGTGTGAGTTGTCGTGTGATGCTTTACGGTTCAGTTTTTGGCCGTTTTTCGTCACTTAAGAAATTATTATTTAATCATAATACACCCATTTTATTTTATATTTAAATAAAATTAATAGAACTAAAGCATTACATGAACTGGTAGTTTGTCTCCTAAATCGCTCTTTTAAGATTGTTATCTGCAAGTGCATTAATTAATACAAATAAAGTTTGGATTTATCTTTTTTTATTGACTGTTTTCCTTATTTTAAACATGGAAAATGTCCAAACATACAGGAACAAGAAACAGTTGGTGAAACAACTGAGATCCACGTGACAGTTTTCCAAGATGGCATTTATTAAAGATGAGACTGAAGACATGATCATTTCTGAACCATTCAGAGTGAAACATGAAGACACTGAGGAACAAAAAGGTTGGTTTTCAAATGTGAACTCAGAAACCATTTTTCATTTTAAAATGTTGACATGTAAGCAAATAATTAAGAATTTTCAAAAGTCATCTAAATTGACTATCTGAATATCTGAATTATTAAAGAATAGGAAGAATCAAGTCACAAGTTCCACAATTAAAGCTGATTAGCTAAAAATAATATTCATAATTGTCTTTATGTCATCATCACAAAATCTGTTATCATATCATATCATAATCACCAAATCAATCATCATGATAGTCACTGTGGAATATGGGGTTAAATCCATGCTTTTTAAAAAGATAAAAGTAAATTTACAAGATGTAGTAGAGCACTTTGTTGTCACAATACCAAAGTTTCAGTTCCTGGAGGGCCACAGCCCTGCAGAGTTTATCTTCCACCCTAATTAAACACACCTGATCAGCTAATCAAGTCCTTCAGGCTTATTTGAAAACTGCAGGTGTGTGTGTGTTGAAGCAGGGTTGGAACAAAACTGTGTAGGGCTGTGGCCCTCCAGGAACTGAGTTCGACACCTGTGGTTTAGGTAGTCTGTATCAATACCATGAAATGGTGTTAAAACTATTAAACGGTGTAATTATTTTATTTTTCCATTTAAAAATAAAATAAAAATACTTGAGTTATTAATGCTAATAGTCATATGTAAATAATAAATTAAAGGTATAGTTCCCCCTAAAATGAAAATTACTCACCCTCTACGGTTCTAATGCCGTATGCCATTCTTTCTTTTATGGACCACAAAAGGAGAATAAAAAAAAAAATGTCCTGCTCGCGCTCGTCCATATAATGGCAGTGAATAGCGACCAGCATCAAGCTCTTTAAAAAAGATGCAAAAGTCGTCACGTGTCTTACATTCCAAGTGTTCTGGGGGTATACAGTATGAAATTTAAAGTATTAATTAGCGAAAAATCCTGACCTTGGCCGTTGGTCTTCAGTGCACAGCTGTGCAACGTGCACATTCGTGTGACTCTATTAGCATCGCAGTTCACTCCATCAAAAAAAGCACACAAGTTGTGAGCAAAATCCAAATTCAAATCAAGATGAACAGAAACGTGACATGAAATAAAGCACCTAGAAGTCCCAAAAAAGTATCTGAGTAGGCTACTTTCTTCACTGAGTTGAATATCTCCAGACCGCAACTCAGTTTGTCTGATGACAGTCAGAATGATAGTTGATGGATGTGAATATATGGTGCGTTCAAGTCATCTCGTATAGATCATATTTACGAGTTGCACACACTTGGATGCCACCACAATGTCGTAAATACCAGTGGGGAGCTCCGGATTTTCTCTAAACCCCGATCTTTTCAAGTTGTGGGCATGTCACTGAGAAACATGGCGGAATACCACAATACTTATTTAGCAGTGGTATAGGCTTTTCTATTTACAGCGCAGTAAGCTAATTGCCTGCACAGAATATGATGGCATTATAATATAACAATGCAACATGTAACGATAAAGTTGGCAGTGGCTTCATAAATTAACAAAAAACATTAAAAAAACGTACTCCTGATGCACATTTCTTTGTTCTTCATTTTCTAGAACAAGAGTTTAAGAATCTTACTGTTTTTTTGTGTAATTAATTAAGAGAAAGTACTCCGCCATCTTACTCCGACGAAAGTGACTTGAACGCACCTTCCGTCGTAAACACGACTTCCCTCCTCGTATGTACGAACTTCCCAGGAGGACTTGAACGCACCAATAATAACTTCTTGTTATGATGAACACAGCGGATATTCACCTCAGAGAAGAAGGAACATGGATTGTATTTCATGTCTTGTGTTTGTTAATCTTGAATTCTCACAACTTGTGTGCTTTTTCTGGGTGAGACGGAGTAAACTGTGGTGCTAATAGAGCCTCAAGATCATGGAATGTCTGAGAAGTGGTGTAATCTGGCTGAGAAGCCAACCCTGGTCCTGGTGTAAAACAACAGTACACGGTTTAAATGAATGTTTCCCTTATCTGACATGCACATTTCAGGTTTTGAAGTTTCTAATAACTAGCTGATGAGTTGAATCAGGAGTCAAAAAAATAAATAAAAAAAATCAAACACATAACGTGCATTGAAGGTATTCGAGGATCAGGATTAGGAAACCCTGATCTAAGCCTACATTCAGACTTTCAGTCCAATTTCGATTTTTGTGCATATCCGATTGAAATCTGATATGAACAGCAAAAAATCACATGAATTTTTACAAATCCGTTTCAAGCTACAGTAGCCTTCATCCATATGTGGTTTGAAATCCACATATTTCTGGCATTTCACGCATTTCTGGAAATCTGTTTCAGTCTGACTGCTCTGATCGGATTGGTTTATGTGACTTTCTCACGCCACGTAAAAAAATTTATACGTCAGATATTGTTACAGGAAATATACAGAAATAATGCTTTGTTTGACAATATGCAAACAATGACAATATGACATACTGTATTTTGAAACTGGCGGAGACAACAGCGCAGGAAGAAGCTGTGCATACCAGCCTCCGGTTCTGCCGCTCGCTGCCTCAGAAGACGGGTAGTCCAGCGTGGCGGCTACAAATTCCCATGTTTTAAAATTTAAATAAGACAACGTGTCTATTGCAAACCCCTCCATGTTGCGGTTGTTATTGTTTTTGGCATATGCAATGCAGATATTTAGGAAAACGAAAGAGCTGCAGGACACACAAATCTGAACGATCGGATCTGAAAAGTTGCGATACACAGTGTGGACATCAATCATTTTTGATCAGATTCAATCGGATACACAAATAATTGGATTTGGACTGACAGTGTAAACGTAGCCTAAATCATTCCTAGAGCCCCCCAAACACTGCACACTTTACATGTCTTCTTAATCAAACCTGATTCAGGTCATCAGCTCATTATTAGAGACTCCAATGCTGTGACCGAAAGCGCCCCCTATACCCTCATTTGCTATTCCCTACATTACTCCACTGATATAATAGTCCACTTGAAGGCGTTGATGAAAACGAGTGAGTGAATGGCTGTTCCTTCAAATAGTGCCTTATTTAAGGGTATGGGGGGCGATTTCGGACACAGCCCAAGACCTGAAATGGGTGGCAGATAAAGGAGACATGGTATACAAATAGTCTCACTCAGCTCCCTAGCTCGGGAATCAGTATATCTGTACTTGAATTCAGGCACTGATAAGGATGGTAAAGGACCCTAGCTCACTACACATTGGGACATTGATAATGCTGTTTCCGGCAACATGACAACATCCTCATTGTACAACATCACTACTAGTATTTATGAACAACAGCAGAACTGATATCTTTCTGACATTATTTTTTAATATAATTTTAAGTACATTATGAATAATACTTGTTACATATATGTGCAACATTTCAGGTGGAAATAAATTATAAATGTTAGCAAGATTATGTTCATTAACTGTCTAGCGATGATTTTTTATGCTAAAACAGGAACATGGCTGGGAACCCCTGATCTAAATTGTCTTAAAAACTGCTGCGGGTTTATATACTTGCTAATTTTCCATTAATAGGATGACAGAATTAACCTTTAGCACATTGAATGCAAATAGTTGTTTGATATCTGTTGCTTTAAGAAATTGAGGTTAACTTGTATTTTTCTGTTTCCACCATTCAGACCTGATGCCGCTTCTAGAGGAGAGTCGAGAACTGAATGAATTGAAGGAGACACAACAGTATGAGAAACAGGATTTCATAACTGATAATAAACTTTGCTCACAGCCTGAAAAGTCTTCCTCACAAAAAAGAGTTAAGGCGGCAGGACGTAAAAGATATTTCACCTGTCAACAGTGTGGAAAGGCGTACACTACATCACAAAACTTGAAATTCCACATGAGGACACACACTGGAGAGAAGCCTTTCTCATGTAATCAATGTGGAATGAGTTTTATACGTAAAAGCATCCTTGATTTACACATGAGAATTCACACAAGAGAGAACCGTTTTATATGCCATCAGTGTGGACAGAGTTTCACGTCTGTGAAATGCCTTAACATTCACATGATCATTCACTCCAGAAAGAGCCCTTACAAATGTTACCTATGTGAAAAGGTGTTCAAATTTAAAAAGTACCTAAAGGGACACTTGAGAAGTCACACTGGGGAGAAGCCTTTCAAGTGCCATCAATGTGGAAAGGGGTTTCAAATATGTCGAACCCTTAAGGCCCACATGACATGTCACCCTGAGGAGAGATCTTTCAAGTGCCATAAGTGTGGAAAGTGTTTAAAACAGAACGAATCCATTGCTTGCCACATGAAGATTCACTCTGGAGAGAGGCCTTTCACCTGCCCTCAGTGTGGAAAGAATTTCATACATAAAGGACATCTTAATGCTCACATGAGAGCTCACAAAAAAGAGAACGATTTGAAATGTACTCGATGTGGGAGGATTTTTACAAATAAGAAACTCTTTAACATTCATAAAAATGCTCACCCCGAAGAGCAGCATTTCCCCTGTCCTGAGTGTGAAATGAGTTTCACATCTAAAGGAAACCTTAAGACTCACATGAGGATTCACACTGGAGAGAGACCTTACACCTGGGAAGATTTTCATACATAAAGGACACTTAAAGGGTTAGTTCACCCAAAAATGAAAATTCTGTCAGTAATTACTCACCCTCATGTTGTTCCAACCGCGTAAGACCTTTGTTCATCTTCGGAACATAAATTAAATTATTTTTGATAAGATCTGAGAGCTGGATCACTCCTCCATAGGCTGCTAGGTGACTGAAACTTGCTGGCCCAGAAAAGTTATTAAAGAGATTGTTAATATAGTCCAAGTGACTACAGTGGCTTAATCTTAAGTATATCAAGCGACGCGAATACTTTTTGTGCGCAAAAACAAACAAAAATAACGACTTTATTCCACTATTCATTTCCTTCTCTCTGGGCCTCTAGTTGGTTCACGTAGTGTTTTTGCTCCGCACGTCTGTGTTACACATCACCACGTAGGCTCACAATTGGCCGAAGCTGGTCATGTGTGTGATGCGTGTTGACGTGCAACACAGACGCGCAGCGCAAAAACTCTACGAGGCCCAGAGAGAAGGAAATGAATAGTGGAATAAAGTCGTTATTTTTGTTTGTTTTGCGCACAAAAAGTATTCTCGTCGCTTGATATACTTAAGATTGAGCCACTGGAGTCACTTGGACTATATTAACAATCTCTTTAATAACTTTTCTGGGCCAGCAAGTTTCGGTCACCTAGCAGTCTATGGAGCAGTGATCCAGCTCTCAGATTTCATCAAAAATATCTTAATTTGTGTTCCGAAGATGAACGAAGGTCTTACGCGGTTGGAACAACATGAGGGTGAGTGATTACTGACAGAATTTTCATTTTTGGGTGAACTAACCCTTTAAGTGTCAAATGGAAATTCACAAAAGAGGGAATGATTTAAAGCCTGGGACACTTGTGGGTCGGTTGCTTGTGGATGAGAGATAAATCATTAATGTGTTTTATTTTATTAAAGACACTGAACTTGGTAAAACACAACAAACGTGTGCTACTCTTATACTTTTTCCAACAAGGCATATCTCTTCAACAACAATGCAAGTTAAATTTATATTATACACATATAGAATCTATACAAGCTCAAACTAAATTTTCCAAAATTATGATGGAAATATTGATGTGTGTAAAGTTTAATTATAATCAGGCTCTAATTTGCATACTCTCAAGCAGCAATGGAGGCGAAACATATCAGAGACAAATTTCAGGATTAAAGGATGTACAGGATGTATCAAGTGCTGATATGTAACAATGTGAAGCGCTGTGTATGACAATAAAGTAAAAATATCCAGCCTTTGCTTGTGCTGAACTTCTTTAATTTCCTGTGTGTGTTCTCGGGAAGTTACAGTGATGTGAATTTCATTTGAAGGAGTAAAGCCATATCATGCTTTATGCTGAGATTTTGAATACTTAAATAATGTGACGATCAGGTGAGGATATCTAAATCAGAGAAAATAATTGGCTTGGGTGGGTGGCAGGTAGATGATTTAATTTCAACATTAAATTCGGGTGACTTTAGAGCTGATCTGTGCGTCCCTGATCCACAGTTCTATATCTTCTGGTTTCCATTTTTAACTCTTTCCCCGCCATTGTCCTTAAGCAGGCACAGAAGGACACAACTCTCCCATACGGCTGTCGGATAGTCTGTGCGCCTGTGCGGTGTGTTCAAAGTTAACATAAACATTTGTGAAAAAAACATCAAATGTTTAATAAATTGTAAATAATATGCCCTTAGAGTTATATTAATCATGAATTACTTTTTTGTTTGTGCTTAACTAATGCAGCATTAGTGTGGACAAGTTAATCATTAATTACTAGTGTGTTTAATGCATAATTCTGGACCCTTAAAATAAAGTGTTACCAAAAAGCTTGCTAGTAAAATAAAATATCATTACTAGTTATATTTAATAAATGTGTACTAGTATCTATTAAATAACTACTAGTAGCTAATCAATAAGTACTATCTAATTAATAAGTCACTAGATATGAGTATCTAATAAATAAATACTAGTATATATTTAATATGTACAAGTGTTTCATAAATAACAAATATGTTGTTGTCACAATTGTAAAACATTCTTGTCAAAACTGAATAGTTGATATTCTAATGACAGATCCCCATGGAAGTCAATGGCAGAAATTTGAAATGTGTTAGTAAAAATAGAATAGTTGGGACTATTAGTCACTATTGAAATAAGTACTAGTATCTAATGAATAAGTACTGCACTAGTATCTAATAAGTACTAGTCTCTATTTAATAGGTATCTAATGAAGTATCTATTTAATAGGTACAAGTCTATCTAATGAATAGGCCCAAGTACTATCTTTTAGAAAGGCAAGAAGAGAATTAAATAATGTATAGTTGTAAGTACACGTCAGGCTTTTCTCTGAATGTCTTTGACATATTATTTGTATGTAGTCTTTTATGCATGTACATTTTTAAGCACTTTCTGTGATTTAGGCAGTATATGTGGACGGGACTTTTATTTTGGTCTGGTGTTATGACATCATAAGGCTGGACCGTTCTCCTCTGGCTCAACAAAGGTTCGAGTTTTTGGACGCCTATGCATTTGGTGCGTTTAATTTGATACAAATTGTTTAATGCCTTATTATTTGTAAACGAATTATTATGTGTGGTGCCGTGTAACGCTTTGCAGTTCAGCTTTCAGTCAATGGATAATTGCCGTTTTCTCTCTTATCTTTCAATTTTCCTTTTTCTAAATCGTGTATTCAGTAATGATTATTTCATTATATTACACCCGTTTTATTGATACATTTTTGTGTTTGACAACTGTAGGCTACTGTAAGACGTTGCATGAACCCTGATAGTTTGGCTAGTAAATTGCTTGTTTGATTGTTATTTGTCTGTAAGCGCATTCATTGGGTTAATATTTTATATTTCTTTCCGTAAATTGTTTTCCTCATATTAAACATGACAAAATGTCCAAACATGCAGGAACAAGAAACAAGTTTTCAAGATGGAATTTATTAAAGAGGAGACCGAAGACATAAGTATTGCAGAACAATTCCGAGTGAAAAATGAAGATGCTGAGGATCATACAGGTTGGTTTATAAGTAATTTATTTTTATTATTAAAATGTTGACCTCTAAACAAAAAGTTAAAAATATCATTATGTGACACATAATTAAACACAGAGTGGGTCACCTCATGTGGACAGACAAAATTAGGAAATTTAGCTAAATAATAAACCAATGTCATAATGGCATATATATTTCTTAAATAAAAATACAATTTAAAAACAATTTAATGGATTTTGCAGGTTAATTTGTGTTGTACTCATGTTATCTATGTCTTTCATTCACTCTTGAGTGATGTGAAGTCCTCAGAAGTGTGTGTTTACATTGTGTTTAGATATTAAAAGCTGTTAACCACTGATCCTGACTTGTAGCTCTCATCTGCTACTAATGTCCTCTATCATCCCCACAGTTTGATCTAAAATTTCAGATCCAATGAATTATCTTTAATTGTTCTTTACACATAGTAATAGTTCTATTTAGAACCATATCATTCAGCACTCTCAGAAAAAAAATTACAAAAGCTGTCTCTGGGGTGGTACCTTTGGAGGCTACAATTTAGGTATTAATACTTTTAAGGTACCAATATGCACCGTTTAGGTACAGAGGTGTATCTTATGAATAGGTGCTTCCACCATGACAGATTTTGTACCTTTTTTTTTTTTCTGTGAGTGTCAGGAAACCTTTTATGCTGAAATTAAGACTGTGGGGGTTCTTCATTCCCACCTGTTTTGTTGTTTTTTTTTAATCTGTAACTTTCAAAAACTTTTTTCAAAGCCATCACATTATTGATTTTCTGGAGCTCAACCATACAACTACACATCTGGTCGACACTCTCAACAGGTAATAACATTCTTAAAATATCTATACATTTTAAATTTCAAATTTTAACTGGTTTCCTAGAAAACATACTGTATTTTTTTCTCTCTTAGTTTTTAAACTGAGCACATAAGTGTGACAAGATTAGTTCAGTTGATGATACTTCTCTCCTCTTCTCCACTAAGCAAGTAAGTGACAGAGATATTGGATTTATGATCCATATTTAGAAGATTTTTAGTTATTACTTGGGTTTATCCTTGCAAATGCCTAGTCCACAAAAAACATTAAATCTATCCCATGATATTTTATCTTTTTATTTTTCTTCATTTTAACATTACTAACTGTAATAACATTCACAACAGCGACGTTTAACCTAATTGCTTTTACTTAAAGGAACACTCCGACTTTTTGGGACTTTAGCTTATTTACAGTATCCCCCAGAGTTAGATAAGTCCATACATACCTTTTTCATTTCTGTGCGTTCTGTAAGTGTTATTTGACGCACCCACCGCTAGCCTAGCTTAGCACAAAGACTGGATGTAAATGGATAATGGTAGCATACTAATCCCAATAAGTGACAAAATAATGCAAACATTTTCCTATTTACATGTTGTGATCTGTATAGTCACAGCGTGTTCAAATAACAAGGCTATATGAGACAGAGACCATTTTTAATCGTATAAATACTGGGAACTATATTCTCACTAGGCGTAGGAGCACAGCTATTTGCGGAGTGATTAGCGCAGCACACGAGACGCCCTGTGGTGAGGAGCAGAGAGTTCGCTCAGAGTTGGAGTAATAGAGTAAGGAATTACTAGATAGTAAATTTATAGTTTACAATCATGGGTGTTCGCTGTATTGTAAAGAGCAGCGACAATAAACAGGGGAGACCAGGTAATACTATGATGTTTCATAGAATTCCAACCAAAAACGTTGACCTGATGAATTGATGGCTACAAACACACCTGTAAACAGCATCAATAAGTATTTCGTTTGCTCTGAACATTTTACTATAGACGACTGTTTAGAAAAAATGCAAGTTGCCACACGGACCATGAAACGTGTGCTAAAGGATACAGCCATCCCATCGATAATAAAGACAGGACAAATTGAAATCACCTGTTGCTGCGGTAAGTGTTCCGTTATGTTTTGAGATGACTAACATTAGCCATACTGTAACAGTGCCATGCTAATGTAATGTAACCTTAGTAGTGACACTATTACGTGAATAGAGGCTCCGTGTATCCCCTTTATTGTTATTATCACTGTACTATGAATGATCATTATAACAAAATCACTTACTTGGTGGACAGCTGACCATTAGGTTCACTCGGCATGGGGCGTTTCTTCCAGTTGATCTTCCGTGGTAGTGACGCAAATATTTTGATTGTCATCACTCATCAAGCCTTGACATTGATGGCAATACCCGGTCCCATTCATTACAACAAAGGCACTCGGTTTCTGTCGGCATAGGTTGACATGTTCCACATTTACACCACCAGTCCATGTTCGTTCTGATTCTCCCTTCGACATCAATCTGTTCGGCATCTTGTCTTACAGCTTCCAAAGTTTGTAACTCCTCGTCTGTGTATTCTGGCTCAAAACTATGTGGTTCTGGATCTTGGTTTGATACACAGTAAAATTCCTCTGACAATTCCTCGAAGTCAGCCATGATCATGAGTCGCGTTCGCTACTAGCTAGTCTGTCACGTTTGTTTTGTTTACGGAACCATCAACAGTCAGGGCGTCTCGTGTGCTGCGCTAATCACTCTGCCCAAGTAGCCACTCCGCCCAAGTAGCTGTGCTCCTACGCCTAGTGAGAATATAGTTCCCAGTATTTATACGATTAAAAATAGTCTCTGTCTCATATAGCCTTGTTATTTGTACACGCTGTGACTATACAGATCGCAACATGTAAATAGGAAAATGTTTGCATTATTTTGTCACTTATTAGGATTAGTATGCTACCATTATCCATTTACATCCAGTCTTTGTGCTAAGCTAGGCTAGCGGTGGGTGCGTCAAATAACACTTACAGAACACACAGAAATGAAAAAGGTATGTATGGACTTATCTAACTCTGGGGGATACTGTGAATAAGCTAAAGTCCCAAAAAGTCGGAGTGTTCCTTTAAACAAATGGCAGTGTGACTA
The DNA here is from genome assembly GCF_964197995.2 of Scardinius erythrophthalmus. Classification (NCBI taxonomy): domain Eukaryota; kingdom Metazoa; phylum Chordata; class Actinopteri; order Cypriniformes; family Leuciscidae; genus Scardinius; species Scardinius erythrophthalmus. The sequence continues at coordinate 20,135,502 of NC_138240.1, forward strand.
AACTCAGAGTGACAGTTGTGTTTTTCTACCCAGACAGATGCTGTCACGCCTCATCATCTGCAGAGAGAAGCTGCCACTAACTCAGTTATAAGGACATAAGATCATAAGACATTTCACTGGAACTACATTATTTTGTGTTTATATATATATAAATATGTATATAAATATATATATATATATCTGTATTTAATGATGTTCAGATGTCATTCCATTTAATACTGTATTCAGTTAATAACATGGATCGTACAAGGTGCTTAAAGTACTTGAATTTGACTTAAACTATATATATATAAATGAAATTAGTGTTTATTTTTTAATCACAAATACAATCTTTTCACATAAAATTAATGCTGTAGCCCATTTGATATAGATACTGAGCCATTTTGCATGGCTATGTGCGTGATATTGCTCACATGTTTTCAGGTATGTGATCCAGCTTTTATTTTTCACCTCAATCATATATAGATGAAAAAATAATCACTTCCCAGGTGACAAAGACGTACTGTTAAATGTATTAAAAATGCATTATAGATAGATATGAATCTACCAACACTCTTAAAGTCTGTCTCTTGCCACCACCTACTGGTGTAACTATGTAACCTCTTGTGAAGTTGTTGATAAACCGCCATCAGACAGTTTCTCAATAAACACTAACGCTGTACAAACCCTATAATCACTGTTAGAGCATTGTCATTTTTTTCTACAATTTCCTTTGCCAATAAAAAAAAGTCCCCAATAAAGTCCCCAATAAAGTATTATAAGATCAGGCAGATTTTTATAATAATAATTAATAGTAGTTATTTATTTATAACATCATTAAGGATGTATATAGCACTTTCAAAGCATGGTTCTTTATGGAACCTTGTAAAAAGGGTTCTGCTATATAATCCAACAATTTTATCAGTGATCCAAAAGATCATAAAATAACTGTTACAGGTATCTAAACTTGCTTATTTGCCATTCATATAATATGACTGTAGTTAATTAGCTCAAAGGGAAATTTGAATAATTAAGTAGTTATATTTAATTTAAAATATTTAGAACAGCTGTAAGAATGGTAACACTTGAGTTTGGGTCCAGTTCTCACTAACTAGTTGTTTATTAGCATGCATATTACTAGGATATTGGCTGTTTATTAGAACTTATAATGCACAAAAATAATACCTTATTCTGCATGACCGTATTCTACATCCCTAACTCAACACCTAAACTTAACAACTACCTTACTAACTATTAATAAGCAATAATTAAGGAGTTTATTGAGGCAAAAGGTATAGTTAATAGTGAGGATTGGACCCTAATCTAAAGTGCGACCGTAAGAGTTAACTTGATGTAGCATAATTAATACCACAGCTATCTTTTTCGTCCAGCAAACACTCAGTGTTAATTGTTTATTAATTCTAAGAAATGTTAATTTCCAGGGTATAGGAAGTAACTCTCTCAGAGCATGTAGCCACATTCTGCATGATTGGGGAATCCAGTGAATGGACGTGACCTGCAAATAACAGTCAGAGGATCTTTCATAATTGGAAAGACAAGGCAGCTGCCTGGCACAAACTGAATCCGCCTGTGATCTTGTGATTGATGATCTTTTAAACCATAATGGCGTCACACCTCAGGTGGTCAGTGAGCCAGTGGTAACTTAAACTTTCGGAGGGAAAGTTTATGATCCTTTGTCTTCGAGCATGGTGTTTTGCATATGTAATTTGATTGGGTGTTGATGGAGAAAAATGTAAGTTTCTAATATTCATGTGCTGCATAGGCATCAACATATAATGTAAATGTCATTCAGGAAATTAAAATAGAAACTTGCAGATACCACACATAGTATGTGATCTTGATTAAATAAGGATGAAACATACATTCAAAGAGTTTAGATTAATACAAAACACTAAAAGAATATATATAATTACATATAAAATTGGATTGATGATTGTACATTCTGCATCTCAAGTGTGTGTATATAGAGCACTGTATAGAAAAAGTGCCAGGTTCTGCATTTAGGGTGTCAAGCCTAAAGTATACTTTGACCAAAGTAGACACGTGAGTGTCTGCGTACAGTGCACGTGATGCACATTTTGTCACCAGAATAATTGATTTCTGTATGTTGTGATGTTTGTGCCATTAAACTGGGTTAACTTGAATTATTCTTTTATTTCACCATAGACCTGGTGGTGATGAAAGTGGAGAGTCAAGAACTGAATGAAATGGAGGAGGAAGATCATCATGAAGAAACACTTTGCTCACAGACTGAACGGGCGTCCTCACAAAAAAGAGCTCGGAAGGCAGGTTCTAAAAAGTGTTACATCTGTCCTCAGTGTGGCAGGAATTTCACTTATGAAAAAAGCCTTAAAAAACACGAAGCAAACCACACTGGACAATGCCCTTTCACATGCCAACAGTGTGGGAACATTTTCACTACAAACGGAAGCCTTAAAAACCACATGAGAGTTCACACGGGAGAGAAGCCTTACACGTGTGATCAGTGTGGAAAGAGTTACACACGAAGCAAGACCTTGAGGGATCACATGAGGATTCACACTGGAGAAAGGCCTTACACATGTAATCAGTGTGGGAAAAGTTACATACGAAGCAAGACCTTGAGGGATCACATGAGGATTCACACTGGAGAAAGGCCTTACACATGTAATCAGTGTGGAAAGAGTTTCATACATAAAGTGACCCTTAATTTACACATGAAAATTCACTCAAGAGAGAACCATTTTATATGCCATCAGTGTGGAAAGAGTTTCAAAGACATAGCACGCCTTAACAGGCATGTGATAATTCACACCGGAGAGAAGCCCTTCAAATGTCACCAATGTGGAAAGGGGTTTCAAATAAGTAACAACCTTAAGGCACACATGAAATGTCACACTGAGGAGAAGCCTTTCAAGTGCCATCAATGTGGAAAGTGTTTAAAACATGAAACATCCCTTAACTACCACATGAGACTTCACACTGGAGAGAGGCCTTTCACCTGCCCTCAGTGTGGAAAGAGTTTCATTCTTGAAGGACAGCTTAGTCGCCACATGAGATATATTCACACTGATGAGAAGCCTTTTGTGTGCCATTACTGTGGAAGGATTTGTGAAAGCAAATCAAACCTTAAGATTCACATACAAATTCACACTGGAGAAAAGCCTTTCTCCTGCCCTCAGTGTGGAAAGAGTTTCATTCATAAAGGACTCCTTAATTATCACATGAAACTTCACACTGGAGAAAAGCCTTTCAGTTGCCATCTGTGTGGTATGAGTTTCAGATATAAAGGACTTCTTAATGGTCACATGAGAAGTGTGCACACCAATGAGAAGCCTTTTACCTGCCATCACTGTGGAAGGATTTGTGAAAGCAAATCAAAACTTCAGATTCACATGCGAATTCACACTGGTGAAAGGCCTTTCTCCTGCCCTTGTGGAAAAAGTTTCGCACTTAAAGGAAACCTTACGGCTCACATGAGACTTCACACTGGAGACAGGCCTTACATGTGTGTTCAGTGTGAGAAGAGTTTTGCTTATCTACGACAGCTTAAAAGTCATCTGCAAACTCATTTTGGAGAGAAATCGCAGTGTTCTGAGTGTGGAAAGAGGTTTACAAAGATGAGCAATTTCAAAAATCATCTGCGCATTCATTCTGGACTAAGGCCATTTCATTGTAATCGGTGTAATAAAACATTTATTTTGCCATCACACTTAGAGATACACCTGAAAAGTCACGCAGACAAAAGACCCTATTTGTGTTCTCGGTGTGGAAAGAGTTTTAAATGGCTCTGCAATTTAAGATCGCATCGGAGATTTCATGTCTGTGCGAAACCTAATTCCAGAGCAAGCTGCTTGAAACGAAAGAAACAAATCCATACTGCAGAAAAACCTGACATCGTAACAAGTGACTTTCATGGGGGTCATGTGATGGCGCCTTAATTGTGTTAAACAAAGTTGCTGTGTTGTGCTACAAAGTGTCATGGGTGAACATTTCTAATAGTGTTGTGGTGGACGTACTGTATTGCTGTTTTTTATTTTGTATAACCAAGTAAATAGTTTTACTTAGTCATGGCTCATCTGGTGAGGCAGGTTGTGCAGTGCCCCATTAAAACATCCACCTGAATACATAGACTTTTATATAAACTTCTAAATAATCAATCCTAAATTTAACTCATACATGTGTTCAGCATTCTGCAACAAATAATACGTTTCTAGACTATTTTAAGTCATAAAGTGAGATGTATTAAAATGTCTTGTATGGCTTCAGTTTAGTGTGCATCAGTTCAGCAACTAGTAAGTCTAATTGTGAACTCCATCAGTGTATAACTTGAGGCAGGAGGATGTGTGGAGTAGTGTACTAAATTAGTAAATGTGTAAATTCTTTGGTTTAAAAGTGCTCATGTTAAAGGGATAGTTCACCCAAAAATGAAAATTAGCCCATTTACTCACCCTCAAGTCATCCTAGGTGCATGTGACATTCTTCTCTCAGACGAATACAATCTCAGACGAGTTTAATTAAAAAAATGTCCTGGCTCTTCCAAGCTTAATAATGGCAGTGAATGGCCATTTCTGTTTTGAAGTCCATAAAAGTGCATCTATCCATCATCAAAGTGCTCCGCGATGCGTTTGTGTAAGAAAAATATTCATATCACATTCATATCTATTCAGAAGGCCTTTATTAACCCTCTGGAGCCGTATGGAGCACTTTTATGATGGAGAGATGCACTTTTATTTTTTTATATAACTCCGATTGTATTTGTCTGAAAGAAGAATGTCATATACACCTAGGATGACTTGAGGGTGAGTAAGTCATGGGCTAATTTTAATGTTTGGGTGTACTATCCCTTTAAGAGAGGCTGCTCGTGTAGAGCCAATGGTTGGAGCTTGATGTCCAGCTCTCTCTCTCTCTGGTTGCAATGGGTAGAGCTAGAAGTTCCAACCACACCCTAACCTTAGCCATAACCCTATCCCTAGTCTCAGCCTTAGACATCACGCCCACGGACCATTAGCTGAACGTCTGATGCATATGGCACACAAAATGGGAAACACTTTTGAAGTTGTCATCTGATTGGTTGAATTCTAAAGGATTTCCTGGAGACGTGTGTCATGTTCTTTAATGATCCACCTGGCAACAAAGCCATCGTGATGCCAAACCCCCTCATGGAAGAGTAAAGCTGTCTTGTTTGTGACTGTGATGATGTGCGCTTACCTGGATCAACTTAACGCTGGATTTTCAAAAGTATGTGAAGTTTGCGGTTCCATTGTTGCAGTAAACTTGCACAACAATCTTGAATGAATAATTTATTAGATTCATGCTGGTCTGTTATTGTATGGGACATCAACTTTACATTTTCACTCCCCTAAACATGACGCACAACAAAACAAACTGTGATTGGTTGCTTTACCCTATCCTTAAACATAATTAGGTCAAGCTCCACCTATTACGTGTCAAAGAGTGGGAGCTGGACTTCATTTGGCTTTGTGAGCATTGCATGTGAATGGCTTGTAAACTATTCGATTGTGTTTTATATTTGTTGCATCTATATGGCTTTATTTTCCTCTCTTCTTAATTCCGAACATTCTATATCAACATTTGAACGCAATAAATACTAGACTACATTAAGGTCATTTTTAAGACAACATTTTATGTGTGTGTGTGTGTGTGTGTGTGTGTGTGTGTGTGTGTGTAAGCTATTTATAGCCTGTCAATCAACATTAGAGTGCCTGTGCCACCCTCAGGATGGGCTAAGTAAGGACAACAAGACATCAGCCTAAAGTGAGTCTGTGTTTTCAGCGATTAAAATGTAAAACGTAAATCACATGATAATCTCAATTATATATTAATTAAATAATGCTAGTTAGCGCTATGAGCCAGTGACTGCCTCACCTAAATTAACCCATTTAATCCCAAATTTTTCTCAGACACAAAAATATCCAAATCATGTGTCATTAGTATCCCTTTGAA